>NW_015173290.1:40728-60208 GCF_001447785.1 Gekko japonicus | reverse complement strand
TTCTTCACCCAAAGAGTGATTAACACTTGGAATTCACTGCCACAGGAAGTGGTGGGTGCTACAAGCATGGATGGCTTCAAAAGGGAATTAGATAAGCATATGGAGCAGAGGTCCATCAGTGGCTATTAGCCACAAGGTATAGCTAGGGGCTCTGGGGCAAGTGATGCTCTGTCTTCTTGGTGCTTGGGGGGGGTCAACAGTGGGAGGGCTTCTAATGTCCTGGCCCCACTGGTGGACCTCCTGATGGCACTGGTATTTCTGGCCACTGTGTGACACAGAGTGTTGGACTGGATGGGCCTTTGGCCTGATCCAACATTGGCGTCTCTTATGTTCTTATGACGCTGAGATGGTCATCAGTGAGCCATCGGCAGGGAGGGAGGCCCAGGTAGGTTAGAGGCAGAGAGTGAGCGGCACTTAAACCTTCACAAGGGTCAACCAAGTCAGAGAAAAGACAAGGAGGTTTTTTTTACACTGGTTATAGAGAACCACTCTTCTGCAGTGATCGGAGCGCGTCTGGGGAAAACGCGTTCAGTCCCTGATCACCAGGAAACTCATTGGCTGATCGTAGGCAGGTCACACTCTCTCGCCCTTCCCAGGCTTCTTGCAAGGAGAAAAGGGGAGGGGGGGACCACAAATGCTGCCCTGAACTCCGTGGAAGGAAGGAGGGGAATAGAAATATATACCAAATCAATAATGCAGGGGGCCAAGTCATTGGTGCCCTGGGTCAGGTGACCAGACAGCTGTGTCGCCAAGCTGCCTTCGTTTTGGTTTCATCCCCCCCTGACTTTCCCCCCGTTCTCACAAGACACGAACTCCTTGTGGGCACTCCATGAAATGGCTGAGCGGTCAGGTTAGAACTGGTAAACATAAGAACAAAGAGATGCCAATATTGGATCAGGCCAAAGGCCCATCCAGTCCAACACTCTGTATCACACAGTGGCCAGAAATACCAGTGCCATCAGGAGGTCCAGCAGTGGGGCTAGGACACTAGAAGCCCTCCCACTGTTGTCCCCCCCCCAAGCACCAAGATGACAGAGCATCACTTGCCCCAGAGCCCCTATCTATACCTTGTGGCTAATAGCCACTGATGGACTTCTGCTCCAGATGCTTATCTAATTCCCTTTTGAAGCCGTCCATGCTTGTAGCCGCCACCACTTCCTGTGGCAGTGAATTCCAAGTGTTAATCACTCTTTGGGTGAAGAAGTACTTCCTCTTATCCGTTCTAACCCGACCGCTCAGCAATTTCATGGAGTGCCCATGAGTTCTTGTATTGTGAGAAAGGGAGAAAAGTACCTCTTTCTCTACCTGCTCTTTCCCATGCATAATCTTATAAACCTCAATCATGTCACCCCTCAGTCGTCATTTCTCCAAGCTAAAGAGCCCTAAGCGCCTTAACCTTTCCTCATAGGGAAAGTGTTCCAACCCCTTTATCTTCTTCCCCCAGAGTGATTAACACGTGGAATTCAAGGCCACAGGAGGTGGCGGCGGCTACAAGCATGGACGGCTTCAAGAGGGAATTGGATAATCATATATGGAGCAGAGGTCCATCAATGGCTATTAGCCACAAGATATAGATAGGAACTCTCGGTCTGGGGCAAGGGATGCTCTGTATTCTGGGTGCTTGGGGGGGAGCAACAATGGGAGGGCTTCTAGTGTCCTGGCCCCACTGCTAGACCTCCTGATGGCACCTGGTATTTCTGGCCACTGTGTGACACAGAGTGTTGGACTGGAGGGGCCATTGGCCTGATCCAACATGGCTTCTCTGATGCTATTATATGGAGCAGAGGTCCATCAGTAGCCCTTAGCCACAAGGTACAGATAGGAACTCTCAATCTGGGGCAAGTGATGCTCTGTATTCTTGGTGCTTGGGGGGGGCAACAGTGGGAGGGCTTCTAGTGTCCTGGCCCCACTGCTGGACCTCCTGGTATTTTTGGCCACTGTGTGACAGAGTGTTGGACTGGATGGGTCATTGGCCTGATCCAACATTGGCTTTTCTTATGTTCTTAAAAGACAAACATCAACAGTCATGTAGAACTGTATTTCAGCACCTTAACTGGGACAGAATGACTGCCTCTGGGAAAAACTTTGTCACATTCATTATCCTGGTGGCCTAAATTCAGAATTGTCCATTGCAGCTCTTCTCGTCTCGTCAGACCTGTCTGCCCCCCAGACACACCCCCCCCCAGACTGCCCACCCCCCATTTTACCCTATTCAGAAACTCTCCCAGGACACTGAACCGTTTTCAGTGGAATCTTTAACCACCCAGTCCCTCCACTGGATCTGCAATGATGCCGTTTTCTTAACTGATGCACCGTGGAGCAGCCTAAGAGAAAGCTCTTGTCCATGAGGGCAATTTCATGGTTCCCCATCTCTTGTGCTTTCTGGCTCTTGCTGCCACTCTTGCTGCCCTTACAGATGGTCCCCTGGCTCCCGTAGACACCACCAGAACTTCCAGTGACGGCTAACTTCAGTATGTTATGTTATGACTTCCTGGTGCCATAATGTACAGAATGCCACCCCCATGATACGGCGTGCCTTCATAAACATCAAAACCACCACCAGCATTTCTGATGGACGGACTAAAAGAGAACCAATCACTGGGAAAGACGAAGACGCTAAGCTGCTAAAATGCTAAGAAAAGTTCAAGTGTTTGTTCCTGGTTTTCAGGGTTTGTCTTTAAATATGTCTGTATTATAAAAAAAATGCTAAGAAAAGTTGGAGGCAGCAGGAAAAGTGGAAGAGGAAGAGACTGGATTTATGCCCCGCCCTTCGCTACCTGAAGGAGTCTCAGAGCGGCTGACAAACTCCCTTCCCTTCCCCTCCCTACAACAGACACCCCGTGAGCAATGCTCCCTTCTAAGTTGTGAAGTCTTGTGAGCAAAAATTCTACTTTGTGAGCGACTGGCATTACATCTGTGAGCGAGTGATTTGGCTGCTGCATAAATTAGAACTGTATTTCAGCACCTTAACTGGAGCTGACCTTCCTGAGCGAAGACAAAAATGTGTGAGCTGGAGGCTAAAAAACAGTGCGCTAGCTCACACCAACTCAGCTTAGAGGGAACACTATAGCCACCAATGCTCCCTTCTAAGCTGCAAAGTCTTGTGAGCAAAACTTCTACTTGGTGAGCTCCTGGCATTAAAGTTGTGAGCAAGGGATTTCGCTACTGCATAAATTAGTTTGCTCTGGAGCCCTCCTTCCTGAGCTAAGACAAAAATCTGTGAGCCGGAGGCTAAAAAACTGAGCTAGCTCACACTAACTCAGCTTAGAGGGAACACTGCCTGTGAGGTAGGTGGGGCTGAGGGAGCTCTCTCGAGAACTGCACCTGAGAGAACAGCTCTGAGAGAACTTGTAACTGATCCAAGGTCACACCAGCGGCTGCAAGCGGAGGAGTGAGGGAATCAAACCCGTTTCTCCCAGATTAGAGTCCGTGCGCTCCTAACCACTACATCAAACTGGCTCTCCAACCCAACGGGAGATGGATTGACTCAATCGAGGAAGCCCCGGCCCTCTGTTTGCAAGACCCAAAAAAGGCTGTTAACGAGAGGACATTTTTGGGGTCATTAATTTGGGGGGCGCGCGGCGGAAGGTGCTGTCAAGTTGCAGCGAACTTATTGGGACCCCGGTAGGGTTTCCAAGGCAAGAGGCGTTCAGAGGTGGCTTGCCATCGCCTGCCTCCACATCACGACGACCCTGGGCTTCCTTGGAGGTCTCCCTTCCAAACACTAGCCTGAGCTGACCCTGCTTAGCTTCTGAGATCTGACAAGATCGAGCAGCCTGGACCGAGGCTCTCTCTGAGCTGCGGAGTCTGGTGAGCAAAAATTCTACTTTGTGAGCGACTGGCCTTAAAGTTGTGAGCGAGCGGTTTGGCTCCGGCGTACATTGGTTTGCTCTGGAGCCATCCCTTCCCGAGCTGAGACAAAAATATGTGAGCAGGAGGCTAAAAAAAACTGTGAGCTGGCTCACCCTGACTCAGCTTAGAGGGAACGCTGGCCTGTACTATCCAGGTCAGGCGTTAATTCATAGGGTCACCGTGAGTCGAAAGTGACTTGACAGAACTTAACGTGCACCCGCTCAGTGTGGTGGTGGTGGTGACAGTGATCTGGGAAGCCCTGGGTTCACATCCCAGTCCCACAAAGTTTGTGTGTCACCTTGGGCCCGCGGCTCACTCCCGACCTTTCCTTTTGTCACCTGGACAGCACGGTTCCATTGGGGTGAGGGGTCACAGGCGAGCAGAGGAGGCAGAGCTGTCCACGGCTTCAGGAACAGCAACCAGCCGGCTGGATGAGGAGAAAGCTGGAACCCATTCAGCAGGGAGCTGTCCACGCTAGCACACGGGCTGCTTTTACGACAAGCCCCGTGTCTGTAAGTTACACTGAACGCTCCTACGGTGCCTGTGACGTTAATCTTTGATTTTAGTTTATCTGCGTGTTGAGGGATTCTCGTGTTGCATTCGACGCACGTCCGGCTGTGTGTGTGACGTAAGCCCCATATTCAGGGTCTGCTCAGGCCTGCTGCTTTCATTACTCCTGGGGACCTGGGAGAAACTGTAGGAATTCTGGAGGCAAAAGGGTCCACTCGGAGATGGGTGAGTTCTGGTTTGCCACTTCCACCAAATCTCTGACGTAAGAGCCTAAGAGAAGCCAATGTTGGATCAGGACAGTGGCCCCTCCAGTCCAACACTCTGTGTCACACAGTGGCCAAAAATACCAGGTGCCATCAGGAGGTCCAGCAGTGCGGCCAAAACTCCAGAAGCCCTCCCACTGTTGCCCCCCCCCCAAGCACCAAGAATACAGAGCATCACTGTTCCAGACCTAGTGAGAGCCCGTTTGGTGTAGTGGTTAAGTGTGTGGACTCTAATCGGGGGGGAACGGGGTTTGATCCCTCACTCCTCCAGTTGCAGCTGCTGGATGACCTTGGGCAAGCTGTAGTTCTCTCAGAGCTGTTCTTTCAAGGGCGGCTCTCGAAAGAGCTCTCTCAGCCCCACCTACCTCACAGGGTGTCTGTTGTGGGGAGGGGAAGGAATCTGTACGCCATACAGACTCCGAGTGAAGGGCGGGGTATAAATCCAATCCCTTCCCCTCTTCTTCTTGAGGAACAGAGAAGTAAAAGTAACTTAAGACAAGTGCTCCCTCATACGTGACTTGATTCCACGACCCATGCGGCCCACCCTACAAACGGGAGTCTCTGGGGTTGGAAATGAATTGGCACGGTGTCCGCAAAATTCTTAGGAATCTGCTAAATGTGACGACCCACAGAAAAAAATGTTCATACATGACAAGCAGGCGGACTGCTAGCATACTTGGGTCTTTGGCAGGCTGCCCTAAATGCCCTAACGTAACCTTCCTGAGTAATACAAATCCCCGAGGGGAACCTTACGAAGTTTAAGGACGCCACCGGCAAGTTTCATGGAAAGGAAGGATCACGCCTACCGTAGCTGTAACCCCTTTTTACTGCATCGTCGACACTTTCTAACAAGCCATGCCTGGGTTCCCGGGAACCGGCTCCTGGAACTGACCCTGCGGCTGTGGGGGAAGGCACTTTAAAGGTCTGCAGGAGCCTGGTTCAGCTTGGGGAAAGGGTGGGGGGGGCGGCAGGAGCCCTCCCCCCACGCAGTGAGTCTGAGCCACCTGTCAGAGGTGGCAGAGGCAGGTGGGGCGAAGGAGCAGCGGGTGCGCTTCAGACCCTCCAGCCGGTGGCGCTGGAGGTGGGCGGAGGAAGGGGGAGCGGAAGCTGCCGCTTACCACCCCCAGGCTGCAGAACAGGTGGGCAAGAGACAAGAAGAAGAAGAAGAAGAGGAAGAAGAAGAGGAAGAAGAAGAAGAGTTTGGATTCATACCCCATGCCCTTCACTAGCCAAAGGTGTCTTCAGAGCGGCCGACAAACTCCTTTCCCTTCCCCTCCCCACAACAGACACGCTGTGAGGTAGGCAGGGCTGAGAGAGCTCTTTCGAGGACTGCTCTGGAGAGAACAGCTCTGAGAGAACTGTGACTTGCCCAAGGTCATCCAGCAGCTGCAAGTGGAGGAGGAGGAAGAAGAGATTGGATTTATAGAAGAAGAGGAGGAGGAGATTGGATTTATACCCCGCCCTTCACTACCCGAAGGTGTCTCAGAGCGGCTTACAATCTCCTTCCCCTTCCCCTCCCCACAACAGGCACCCTGTGAGGCAGGTGAGAACTCTTGACAGAAACGGCTCTTTTTCAAGGACAGCTCTTATCAGAGCTATGCCTTGCCCAAGGTCAGCCAGCCAGGTGCAAGTGGAGGAGTGGGGAATCAAACCCGGTTCTCCCAGATTAGAGTCCGCGCACTTAACCACTACACCAAACTGGCTCTCCCAAACTAGGCGTTTCCGTCCCCACCCGTGTGTGAGGCAGGCGGGCGAGTATGGGAAGCCACTTTGGGAGGCAGGTAGTTGGCGGCACTTCGCCAGGGCAAGCCGGCTGGTGAGTGCTTTGTGCGCCAAGCACGGCGGGGTGGGGTGTGTGTGTAAGGATGGGAGGATTCCCCCTCCCCACAAGTCTGGAGGATCTCCACCAAAGGTCCCTCTAAACTGTGGAGCCTTATGAGCAAAAATTCTACCTTGTGAGCTACTGGCATTAAAGTTGTGAGCGAGCGACTTGTGGCTGCTGCACAGTTTGCTCTGGAGCCCTCCTTGAGCGAAGGGGAAATGTGTCAGCCGGAGGCTAAAAAAACTGTGAGCTGGCTCAGACTAACTCAGCTTAGAGGGAACACTGCTCTCCATCGATAATATATTAAAAGCAAAGCGTCCTTTAGAATCCATAGTTGGGAGGGACCTCCAGGTTACTACCGTTCCGCAGGGCCTGCAAGACGGAGCTCTTCCACCAGGCATTGGACCACATTTAACATCTGGATATAGCATCACAGCCTTCCCTGGGACCCCCCCCCCCCTCATCGGCATTTTTTGTATTGGCTGACTCCTGTTAAGGAAAATGTTAGATATGGAAATATTGCATCATTGTTCGCCGCTGCATAGGAAATTCACTTTAGATTTTATGTGATTTTAAATTGCTTTAGGGAGGGCGGGGTATAAATCTAATAAATGAATTAATAAATAGTCCAACCCCCCTGCACAATGCAGGAAATTCCAAACTACCTCCCACCTCTCTACTTCTACATGTTGACCATTCCAAAATTGAAGAAGAAGAAGAAGAGATTGGATTTATACCCCATGCCCTTCACTACCCAAAGGTGTCTCATAGCGGCTTACAAACTCCTTTTCCCTTCCCCTCCCCACAACAGACACCCTGTGAGGTAGGTTGTGCTGAGAGAGCTCTGACAGAAACGGCTCTTTTTCAAGAACAGCTCTTATCAGAACTACCACTTGCCCAAGGTCATCCAGCCAGGTGCAAGTGGAGGAGTGGGGAATCAAACCTGGTTCTCCCAGATTAGAGTCCGCGCACTTAACCACTACACCAAAATTGAGGCGGTCATATATGATTGCACGCTGCAGTGCACATCCAACAGCCCAGATGAAGGGCTGTTTTCTCAAGACCCCTCTGGACCAGCGCTATTCAGCAATGTTCCCTCTAAGCTGAGTTAGTGTGAGCTAGCTCAGTTTTTTAGCCTCCGGCTCACACTTTTTTGTCTTAGCTCAGGAAGGATGGCTCCGGAGCAAACTAATTTATACAGTAGCCAAATGGCTCGCTCACAACTTTAATGCCAGTAGCTCACAAAGTAGAATTTTTGCTCACAAGACTCCACAGCTTAGAGGGAACACTGATTGTGACTGTCCTTTGATAGAGCTTGACTCGCTGTGTCATGTTTTCTTCTATTGTCCAAAACGTGCAACAGGAAGAGAAAGATTCTTAAAGAAAATGGCTGTCGAAATATTCATCTTTTCTTGATGCACCAAGATTAAGACTACTTCTGAGCAGCCTCTGCCAAAATTGCACCGTGGATGTGGCAAATTTCTGTTTTACTGTTCTTCTAAATCCCTATTTTTTTAAAAAAACGGGGTATGGCCTATGGACTACTAAACAACACTAAACTACCTCCCACCCACCCCCAGTAACCCCTGCTCCATGCCCAGAAGATGGGGGAGGGGGAAATAAAGAAAACCCTCCAGGATTCCTGGCCAAACTGGTCTGAAGAAACTGGCCTCCTCCTTTCTCTCCCCTCTCCTTTCAGATCAAACAGATTATACACAGCACTCCCCTCTGAGTTTTTTGCCATCTTTTAATTATTTGCTGGAAAGGGCCACGAGAACTGAGCACCGAGGCAACCCTTCCTGCCCCCCCGTCTCACGATCTGCCTCCTTTTGTCCAATGGGGATTCTTCTTGACGGCTTGTTTTTTTTCTTTTTGCTGTATCTTGGTAACGGTGCTCCGTAGACTTAGGCCCGGCGATACTCCCCCATCACTATAACCGATTTCAAATGGTGCTAGAAAGAGGAATGGACTCTGAACACCAGAAGAAATCAGTCATCCTCTAAAGGGGGTTACGGGGAGGCAAAGAGACGGCGGCGAGTTTGCAACACGCGATTGGGAATCTCGTCGAATTTTATCAGCACCCAGGGGGCTTTGTGTGTGGGCTTGCAGTTATCTCCTAGTGCAAGACAGTATCTCCAGAACAAACAAAAAGTGGACTGCCTGCAAGGAACAGTCAGCTCTGCACTGATACCCACTAGCTAACACTCACTGCAGTATTTGCATCTTGAATTAAGAACGTAAGAGAAGCCAGTGTTGGATCAGGCCAATGGCCCCTCCAGTCCAACACTGTGTCACACAGTGGCCAAAACCCAGGTGCCCTCAGGAGGCCCACCAGTGGGGCCATAAGAACGTAAGAGAAGCCAATGTCTCTTCCCTTGCTCTTTCTGTTTTTAACAGATAGGAGAAAACCGAAGCTTGTTTATGGGGTGGCAGGAGACACAGAGCGGATTCCGAGCCGCAGGAGAAAATGGGACAGACAGACGGAAATCTCCAGCCGTCACAAATGCTTCTCCACGAGGTGTTCCGGCCACAGTCGTGGGTCAGCACCTCACTGAGATGGCCGAGTTGTGCCACACAAATCAGACACTACCCTCACTGCAGGAAGGGACTGATTTGGAACACAGTAAAGCCCCCTTACCCTCACCTGGATTGGATTTCTACCCCACCCTTCACTACACAAAGGAGTCTCAGAGCCGCTTACGAGCTCCTTTCTCTTCACTTCCCCACAACAGACACCCTGTGAGGGTAAGTGGGGCTGAGAGAGCTCTTTCGAGGATTGCTCTTGAGAGAACAGCTCCGAGAGAACTTGTGACTGACCCAAGGTCACACAAGCAGCTGCATGTGGAGGAGTGGGGGAATCAAATCCGGCTCTCCCAGATTAGAGTCCGCGCACTTAACCACTACACCATTAACAAGTACTCTTTAGGTGCGATCTGTCAACCAGTTACAGATCCACCTAACAGTAATAGGATCCAAACCACATTTTACCACGTTGTCAACAAGAATATTATGTGGAACCTTACCAAAAGACTTACTAAAATCAAGATAAACTATGTTTACAGCATTCCCCCGATCCAGCAAGGAAGTTACTTTCTTGAAAAAAGAGATAAGGTTAGTTTGACACGATTTGTTCTTGAGAAACCCATGCTGGAGACTGTTGGTTAAACAAGACTACCCTCTGGTTTCCAAGAAGTCTATTGTGCATAGGTGGAGAAGCTGAGAAAATAGGACATTTATCTGGGAACCAGTAAGCAGATAATGAGAAGGAGGGCAGGAAGGGTTGCACCAGCGCTTAGTTCTTGTGGCCCTTTCTTACACGCCCAGGAAAATGCTGATCGCCAGTTTGAGCTCAGGAAGCAATTTTTCTCCGGGCCAGTTTGGCTCGAGATCTTGGAGGTTTTCTTGTCATCTTCTGGGCATGGAGCACGGGGTCACGGCGGGTGGGGAAGTTTTGTGGATTTCCTGCATTGTGCAGGGGGTTGGAATAGATGACCCTGGAGTTCCCTTCCAACTCTATGATTCTATAAGCTTAGAAAGAATTACTGATAAGATTTATCAGTTCCACGGGGGGGGGGATACCTTTCTCAGTATTTTGAAAAAAAGGCTTTTCTCAGCTTTTTGAACAGCATTTCAGTTTAAGGTCAATTTTTGCTAAGTGGGCAAGATAACCAATCAAGAACATTTGCTGATCTTTGAGCAGACCGTTTTCTTTCTGGAAAATAATATTCATTTTCTTTTAATAAGTAACCTGAGAAAAATGTGCTTGTCTTGTGCAATGGTCTGTTGTTTGAATAGATTCTTCTTATAACCTGGAAGCTCCGTCACACATTCCAAACCAGGAGATGATGATGATGAAGACGACCACCCTTCACTCGGAGTCTCAGAGCGGCTTACAATCTCCTTTCCTTCCTCTCCCCACAACAGAAACCCTGTGAGGCAGGCAGTTGAGTGAGAGAACTGCTCTTGAGAGAACAGCTCTGAGAGAACTTGTGACTGACCCAAGGTCACCCAGCTAGCTTTATGTGAAGGAGTGGGGAATAAAACCCAGTTCTCCAGATTGGAGTTCGCCCTCTTAACCACTACACGGAGAATTTTAAACTATGTGAGTCAGATATCATGGATGGTGGCAAATTAAGGCGCAGCTCCACGACAAGAAGCATCCTGCTCTGCCATAACCCTAGATTCAAGTCCAGGAGCGTCTCAGAAACCAACCAGACTTTCAGGGTATAAACTTTTGAGAGTCAACGCTCTGACAAAAGTATCTGATGAAGGGAGCTTTGGCTCTCCAGAGCTTATGCCCCAAAGATCTTGTTGGTTTCTGAGGTGCTACCGGATTCGAATCTAGCTCTTCCACCAAGTACATGCACACAAAAGCTTATACCAAGAATTAAGCTTTGTTGGTCTTAAAGGTTCCACTGGAGTCAAACTTTGTTCTATGGCTACCCTCTGAAACCAAGTATAAAGACAACAGTCGTGAGAGTCCGACCCACAAATCGAGCAGTCACCAAGACTTGCAAAGAAAAAACTTCCTATGTATTATAATCTAGAAGAAGAGATTGGATTTATACCCCACCCTTCACTACTCAGAGGAGTCTCAGAGTGGCTTGCAGACTCCTTTCCCTTCCCCTCCCCACAACAAAAACCATGGGAGGTAGGCGGGGCTGAAAGAGCTCTCTCGAGAACTTCCCTTGAGAGAACAGCTCTGAGAGAACTTGTGACTGACCCAAGGTCATACCAGCAGCTGCAAGTGGAGGAGTGGGGGAATCAAACCCGCTTCTCCCAGATTAGAGTCTGTGCACTTAACCACTACACCAAACTAGCTCACCTAAAGCACTACACCTCACCTAAAGCACTACATCATCATTAATAAATCATAAGAAAATCCTTGTGCATAGGTACATAATCAACGTCGTCTCCGGATTATATAACAACGTTTCAAAATCGGATCTTCCTCAGGAGATATTAGAGTCGTACAAAAGCTCTCTGTATTCATGAAGAGCTTGACAACAAGACATAAGGAATACTACATTCAAACAGGACGCTGATCTCAATGAATGTTCAGGCTCAAATATGCTGCTAAGCTTCTAAATGGATCCCGGGATCCATTACTGAAACGTTGCTATATAATCCGGAGACGATGTTGATTATGCACAAGGATTTCCTCATGATTTATTAATGATGTTGTAGTGCTTTAGACAGTGTCACAGATGCAACGAACATGAAATTGAGCAAACTTCAGAGGACGGCGGAAAACAGGAAGGCCTGGCGAGATCTTGGCCATGGGGCCGCGAAGAGTCGGACTCGACTGTGCGACTGAACAACAACAAAAAGTGCTTTAGATTATAATACATAGGAAGCTTTTTGTTTGCAAGTCTTGGTGACTGCTCGATTTGTGGGCCAGACTCTCACGACTGTTGTCTTCATACTTGGTTTCTGATTGGGTCGTATTTGTCCATATTTGTCTTGTACCCTCTGAGATGGCCATAAATGCCATACTGGTAGATACGGGTAGATTCAGGTCGGTAGCCACGTGGGTCTGAAGCCAGAGAACAATACCTGAGCCCAGTAGGGCACCTTTGAAGTCCAACACAGTTTAATTCTGGGTATCAGCTTCCGTGTGCATGCGCGCATCTTCAGATTCGAAAACGTGCACATGCGCACAAAAGCCACTCCCAGAATGAAACTTTGTTGCTCTTACAGGTGCCACTGGACTCAAAACTTTGGTAAATTGGGAGCCATCTTTAAGTCACGGCTGTTTTGAGAAAAAAACAAAGCAAAAACTATCCCCCCCCAAAAAAAACGAAGCCAACCTTGAAGACTTTCTTCCAGCAGGGCAGGCAGCAAAGGAAGCCACACAGCTGACACCGAAAAGCCACGTGACACTCTGACTGACATCTAACACACCCGAATTTTTCTAATACGGAAAATCAGGAGACAGACGAGAGAGAGAGAGAGAGAGAGAGTTCCCTGAGATTCTTTTGAACCCAAAAACACTTTCTGTAGTTCAGGCATGGTCATCGCCCACAGACAAGATGTGCATAGATCGTTTTGTGACTGGTTCAGAAGTGCTACGGGCTGCCTGAGGAGGTGGTGAGCTCCCCCCCTCACTGGCAGTCTTCAAGCAGCCATAACCCCATTGAGTAACTCTAAATAAACTACCCAGCAACAATACAATTCATATGCATTCAACAATAAAGGTTTCCCTTGCTTGAAAGCTAGTTGGATCTGACTCTAGGGCTGCGATGCTCATCTGCATTTCCAAGCCGAAGAGCCAGTGCTGTCCGAAGAGAGGAGATTAGATTTCTACCCCGCCCTTCACTACCCAAAGGTGTCTCAGAGCGGCTTACAAAATCCTTTCCCTTCCCCTCCCCACAACAGACTGACACCCTGGGAGGTAGATGGGGCTGAGAGAGCTCTGACAGAAATGGTTCATTTTCCAAGAAAAGCTCTTATCAGAACTATGGCTT
The DNA here is from genome assembly GCF_001447785.1 of Gekko japonicus. NCBI lineage: Eukaryota > Metazoa > Chordata > Lepidosauria > Squamata > Gekkonidae > Gekko > Gekko japonicus. The sequence goes on along the minus strand of NW_015173290.1, from coordinate 47,294 downwards.
GCCCAAGGTCATCCAGCCAGGTGCAAGGGGAGGAGTGGGGAATCAAACCCGGTTCTCCCAGATTAGAGTCCACACACTTAACCACTACACCACACTGAAGACATTTCTGTAGTCATGTGGCCGGCATGACTAAATGCCAAGGCGCAGGGAACACTGTTACCTTCCCACCAAAGGGGTACCTATTTATCTACTTGCAATTTCTTGCTTTCGAACTGCTAGGTTGGCAGGAGCTGGGGCCAGAGATGGGAGCTCACTCCGTCATGCGGCACTTGGGTCTCGAACTGCTGAACTACAGACCTTCCGGTCTGCAGCTCAGCATCTTAATCTCTGAGTCACCACGGCCCTCATGCCACAATAGGAATCCATATATCACCACGTTACCAATTGGTATGGGCAAAACGATCTCAATTAAACGATCAAAAGTCCAAAGGCACAATGCTGTGATGCTTTTCCTTCGTTGAGATGTAGACCAAAATAATATGCAAACAAAGCTGATCGTCTTTGTGTCAGCTAATTTTCTATACAAAGTTAATTGTTTGAAGACTTCAGTGTTCCGGCTGTTACGACTGACGGGTCGCTAGCTTGAAATCCCGTTTTGCCAGCTGTTTTATCAAAGTCAGAACTGCATAGCCACATCATCCTCAGAACCTCACATCTCGTAAATTTCCAACAATTCTCATGATCATTCAGAGAAGGCACCATCAAGAAACTAGGCATCTTATTCGGAAAGGGATTGAGAATAAAATGGCTGATATTATCATGCCCCTGAATAGATCTATGGTGCAGTGTCATTTGGAGTACTGTGTCTAGTGTTGGTCACCATATCACTGTGCTGGAAAAAGTGCAGAAGAGGGCGAAGAAGAAGAAGAAGAGGAGGAGGAGGAGGAGGAGGAGACTGGATTTATACCCCGCCCTTCACTACCCAAAGGAGTCTCAGAGCAGCTCACAAACTCCTTTCCCTTCCCCTCCCCACAACAGACACCCTGTGAGGTAGGTGGGGCTGAGAGAGCTCTTGACAGAAACTGCTCTTTTTCAAGGACAGCTCTTATCAGAACTACGACTTGCCCAAGGTTATCCAGCAGGTGCAAGTGGAGGAGTGGGGAATCAAACCTGGTTCTCTCAGATTAGAGCCTGCGCACTTAGCCACGACACCAAACTGACTCAAGAGAAGAAGAGGAGATTGGATTTATACCCTGCCCTTCACTACCCAAAGGTGTCTCAGAGCGGCTTACAAACTCCTTTCCCTTCCCCTCCCTGCAACAGACACCCTGTGAGGTAGGTGGGGCTGAGAGAGCTCTTGACAGAAACTGCTCTTTTTCAAGGACAGCTCTTATCAGAACTACGACTTGCCCAAGGTTATCCAGGGTGTCTCAGAGCGGCTTACAAACTCCTTTCCCTTCCCCTCCCTGCAACAGACACCCTGTGAGGTAGGTGGGGCTGAGAGAGCTCTTTCGACAGCTCTTATCAGAACTACAGCTTGCCCAAGGTCATCCAGCTAGGTGCAAGTGGAGGAGTGGGGAATCAAACCCGGCTCTCCCAGGTTAGAGTCCGCACACTTACCCACTACACTGAACTGGCTCTCCAAGGTGATTACGGGGTTAGAGCACCTTCCCTATGAGAAAGGGCTGAAGCATCTCGGACTTCCTGGAGACCAAGCCCTCTGAGGAAAGGCGGAGGGACTTGGGAATGCTCCGTCTGGAGAAGAGGAGGTTGAAGGCGGACAGGATTGCCCCCTTGAAGGCTCTGAAGGGCTTAGAGGAGGGCAGGGAGCTGTCCCTGTTGGCTGCAGAGGAGAGGACTCGCAAGAATGGGTTTGAATTCAAGGCGGGAAGGTACTGGCTGGATTTTAGGAAAGCCTTTTGACAGTCAGAGTTGTGCAACAGGGGAATGAGCTACCTACTAGGGAGGTGGTGAGCTCCCCCTCCCTGGCAAGTCTTCAAGCAGCAGCTGGACGAACCCTCGTCAGGGATTCTCTGGGCTGATCCTGCACTGAGCAGGGGGCTGCACTAGATGGCCTGTGTGGCCCCTTCCAACTCTGCGATTCTACGATTCTCAGTTTGGAAAAGAGATGACTAAGAGGGGAGATTATGGAGGTTTCTAAAATTATGCATGGGGTGGATAGAACTGACAAAGGGAACTCTTCCTCCCTCTCCCAAAATACTAGAACTTGAGTTGATAGGCAGTTAAGTTAAGTTAAGTTAAGGATGTACTAAAAGGAATACTTCTTTACACAGAAAGTGATTACAATGTGGAATTTTGCCACGAGAGGACGTAGTGGTGGCCACAGGAAGAAACAGCTTGAAAAGGGGATTAGATAGATTCACAGAGGATAAGTCTACCAGTGGCTCCTAGCCTTGGTGACTGGTGGGAACCTTCACATTCGGAGGCACTGATTTTCTGAATCCCAGAACCAGGAGGTAACATCAGGAGAAGACCTCCAACTCTGTGCCCAATTGTTGGCCCTCCAGAGGAACTGGCTGGCCACTGTGAGACAGGATGCTAGACTAGATGGACCAGTGGTCTGATCCAGAAGGGCTCTTCAGATGTTCTTATGAAGGCCTCAGACTCTTTGCCCTGTTGTTGGCCCTCCAGAGGAACTGGTTGGCCCCTGTGTGAGACCGGAGGCTAGACTAGATGGACCACTGGTCTGACACAGCAGGGCTCTTCTGGTGTTCTTATGAAGGCCTCGACCTCTCTGCCCCTGTTGTTGGCCCTCCAGAGGAACTGGTCGGCCCCTGTGTGAGACAGGATGCTGGACTAGGTGGACCACTGGTCTGATCCAGCAGGGCTCTTCTGATGTTCTTACTGGAGGAGGGGTTTCTCCTGGATTTACATATACCTACTATTTACTGGTGACAACGGTGCCACGTCGGAGCCTGTCGGCGGTCGTACCCAACTGGAACTGCCAACTGTTTCGTTCACCCGTGATTCAGAGCAGACGGCGGGACAAGCTGTGCCTGGAGACTTCTTCAGTGCTTCACTCTTGGAGGAGCCTGTTGAGGGCATTTCATGGTTACGTGGGGAAAAAAACGCACGGGTGATTTTGTGCAGCTTTGCCTACCAATGTTCATTAGCAGACAGCACGGTGTAGTGGTTAGATCGGCTGACTTAGGACCTGGGAAGCCCAGGTTTGACTCCCCACTCCGCCACAGAAGGACTCTCCCCTCCTCAAACCCCACCCTCCCCAGGCCCCACCCCGCCAAGAAATGGCAACTCTGGTCACAGCAGTCAGAAACCGCTACTCCTCCAAGGAAAGAACGTCTTGGGGTCTTGTGGCACCTTAAAGAATACCAAGTTTTCATCCTGGCTGAGCGGCCGTTCCCAACCGTTTTGCTACGGTGATCCACAAGTTCAGAGTTCAAATCAGGACCTCCTGATGGCGCCTGGTATTTTTGGCCACTGTGTGTCACAGAGTGTTGGACTGGATGGGCCAGTGGCCTGATCCAACATTGGCGTCTCTTAGGTCCTTATGACCCATCCAAGGCTGGCCCGAGGTTTTTTTGCCTGCCCTGGGCGACCTATGACCTCAGCACCCATCAATCCCAGCATTCCGTCTTCTACAGTGGTTACCAAATGTCTTTGAGAAACCAACAAAACATCGCACAAAGGGAGCAACTGTCCCCGATATGAACCCCAAGCAAGTGATATTACGAAATATGAGTATAAGAAAGGCCCTGCTGGGTTAGACCGGTGGTCCACCTAGTCCAGCATCCTGTCTCACAGAGTGGCCAACCAGTTCCTCTGGAGGGCCAACAACAGGGCAGAGAGGCCCAGGCCTTCATAAGAACATCAGAAGAGCCCTGCTGGATCAGACCAGTGGTCCACCTAGTCCAGCATCCTGTCTCACACAGTGGCCAGTCAGTTCCTTTGGAGGGCCAACAACAGGGCAGAGAGGCCGAGGCCTTCATAAGAACGTCAGAAGAGCCCTGCTGGATCAGACCAGTGGTCCACCTAGTCCAGCATCCTGTCTCACCCAGGGGCCAAACAGTTCCTCTGGAGGTCCAACAACAGGGCATAGGGGCCGAGGCCTTCCCCTGATGCTGCCTCCTGGCCCTGGAATTCAGAGGCTTAGTGCCTCTGAATGTGGAGGTTCCCCCCAGTCACCATGGCTAGTAGCCATTGATAGACTTCTCCTCCATGAATCTATCTAATCCCCTTTTAAAGCTGTTTATTCCTGTGACCATCACTACATCCTCTGGCAGCGAATGCCACATTTGAATCACTCTCTTGACTGACAGCTAATCGGGATTCTAAAGATATTTAACATCAGTGTTTGAGATGCTAAGGGCCCTCTGCCAACACCGTGGTTCAGGTCTTGCGAGAGTGGACAGAATACATTCCTAAACAGATAAGAATTCCTAAATGAATGATAACTGCACTATTTGTTTTTAAGCAGTAAGGGCATGGTTTCCTGTCCTGAAAAACACAAAAGGCTCTACATCTGACAATAACACTACAGATAAGATTAGAATTTCAACAGCCAATCCACATACAAAAGAACCTCCTCAGGAATGCTCATCCATTAGCATGTTCATAGCCTGGGGAACTCCTACAAGAGATGACTCGGCCCTACCGCACCTTCTGGAGTGGATATAAATTACCTGCCTACCATTTTCTTCTCACCTTGACACAGAGAGTACTCCATCTTTCTGTGTTATACCTCTGAGAATGCCAGTCACAGCTGCTGGCGAAACGTCAGGTTCTACAATGCCAAGACCCGGGCCACACAACCCAGAAAATCTACAGCAACTATATAGGTGTTGATCAGGTGTAAGCTGATCACCCAGCCTGTTTGGTTTCTGCCCAACAGCTGCAAATACTTTCTGAACAGGTCTATATCAGGTTTTTGCAAAACTGCACACATACAAAGATTGGTCCATTCAAATTGATTGGCAACCATTAGCATTACGAGGGACCACTCAGATGAATACCCAGGGGTAGGCATTTTATTAAAACACAGCATTTATTTATGACTGATTTTTTAAATGATTTGTGACTGATTTTAATTGTCTGTTTAAAGACTTGCCTGCTGAGCAGAGCAGTTGCACAGTAAGGATGGGATGGCAGGGAGGGGAGCGGAGGGGTGGGGTAGAACTCAGGCTGTGAGAATGTGCATGCATGCAAAATCAGTGGCATCATACGGCATGGTTGGAAAGGAATACAACAGAGCAACCTGCTAAACAGCTGTGAACAGACAACCCCTGTCAATGAAAAACCAGCTCCTTGTTTGTAGTTGGTGAACAGGATGTCAACCAAACCGGCAGCTGTTCAAGCATCCCTACATAAGAGTAGGCATGAGCCAATACAATGTATGCATCTAGCCTTCTGACACACTTCTGGTGATGTCAGGGGGTGTGGCATATGCAAATAAGTAATGCTAATGAGTTATGCTAAGGAGCTCCTGCACCTCTTTTCCTACGATCCCTTTGTCTGATCCCTTCTGTAAAATGAATACTGAAATCGCCCCTTGGTTGAAAAATTGTGCAGTGTGTTCCCCCCCCCCCCCAATAAATGGTTTTCACTTTGGAACAGTGTTTTTCCTCTCTCAAACTATGGGGTTCCTGCCAGTTTCAAAAAAAACAACCCCGCCCAATCAAGCTGGGTGGGATTCCTAGGAAAAGCTCCTAGACTTTTAATTTCCCCAACAGTAGCAGCTGTTGATAGACATCCTCCATGAATCTATCTAATCTCCTTTTAAAGCTGCTTATTCCCGTGGCTGTCATTAATCCAATTTTGGGTCCTGACCCACAGATCGAGAAACACTGGTTTAGAGTGCACTTTCTAATTCCTATTCACACGCAGCAAACATGGCTCTCGTCTACAAAAAACCCACACTAGAATTTTTAAAAACCTGCTTATTCTTTAAGGTACCACAAGTCCCTTGGTTACATCTCCTGCAGGAGACACTGCTCTGGAAATACTCTTCTAAGTGCTGTTATTGCATAGGGCGATTCCAATTGTCTGGAATCAGAAGGGATTTCCTGTCCTCACTCCCCTTCCAGGAAAACCAGTGCTGTGTCAGGAGTCTCAAGCATACTCGCTGATTATGGAAGGCATGAAGAGGTAATTTGGAAATGCTTTTCATAATAAGACAGGTCCCACGCACAGAATTTTCAGACTTAAGCAACACGTCGCGACGCTGTGGTCAAGTGCTTAACGGAAGTTTGGTAGACACCCTCAGACTAAATGTCTCTGTGGGTCCAGCGAAGGGAAAGCAGTTGAGACAGAAAAGGGTAATTGCTGACTTTGGATCCTTTTTTTTAATCAGTAAGTGGAAATCGATTCTCCCAGGCTAGTGACAAGAGTCGGTCTGCGATGGAGGCAAGCAACATTGTTTTAGTCGTGTGCCTGTCCATCCAGACAGAAAGCTGGGTTATTTTATTTTAACATGAGAAAGGCGTATATACTTGTGCGATGCTACCAGCCGTCCCTTCCTGAACTTACTTCCCAAGGAAGATAGTTCCAGGTTACCCCCATGCCTGAGAGGAGATGAATAGGGAGTCTCAGTTTACTTCCCACAATTAGAAAAGACAAGAAGGGGGACCCGCGATGCTCGCGCGGGGGGG
>NW_015173290.1:27546-40409 GCF_001447785.1 Gekko japonicus | reverse complement strand
AGCCGTTCTCAGATGGCTTTTCTTTTACTTTTGGGAGGATTTAAATATCCCCCACATATTTTTTCCAAGTTTTCAGATTTTTCTGCACATATGGAGATTGCCCCAAATGTGCAGGAAAACCTCCCTGCCCCTCAAGTGCCCCAGATGTGCTGATTTAGATATCCGCATGGAGGGGGCAAGTTGGGAATTAGATATATAGATGCCTTTACGCATTTATCCCCTATTTTGACGTATTTATTGCTTTGCTGTCCTTCCCCCCTTAATTAAATCAAAACAACTGTCGACCTTATAACCTTCGCTTGTTACTTAGTTTTGTTTCTGCATAACTTAAAACATCTTCATCATGTTACATGTTAATTGGCTGTTCAGCCCCTGTCTATAAGTTTGAACTCTACCTTCCATTCCAGTGTATTTAGAAAAAGTGTGCCTGGCACACAAAAGAGCTAAACCTAAAATAAACTTTTGTCAGTCTTAAAGGTGTCACTGGACTCTACGTATCTTCTATTACTTCCCTACGTTTCGATTGAGAAGGGTAGCCGTGTTAGTCTGTCTGTAGCAGTAGAAAAGAGCAAGAATCCAGGAGCACCTTAAAGGTGGTAGTTCCGCTCTGTTCTGCTATGGTCAGGCCTCACCTGGAGTCCTGTGTCCAGTTCTGGGCACCACATTTTAGGAAGGATGTTGACAAGCTCGAGCGTGTCCAGAAGAGGGTACGCATGATGGGTGAGAGGGTTGGAATCCCAGTCTTATGAGGAAAGGCTGAAAGAGTTGGGTATGTTTAGCCTAGGTAAGAGAAGGCTTAGAGGAGACATGATTGTCATGTAGAAGATGGAGCAGATCTATTCTCTCTGGCTCCGGATTGCAAGACTAGATCTAATGGGTGGAAATTACAAGGGAGTCGTTACCGGCTAAATATCAGGAGAAACGTCCTGTAAGAGTGGTTGAGCAGTGGAACAGACTGCCTCGGGAGGTGGCGGATGCTCCCTTGGCTGGACGTTTTCAAGCGGAGGCTGGACGACCATCTTTCGGGTATGTCGTAGGGCTATCTTTCGGCTATGCTCCTGCAGAGTGCAGGGGGTTGGACTAGATGACCTGCAAGGTCCCTTCCAACTCTGACATTCTATGATTCTATAGGCTAACAAAATTTGTGGCAGGCGATGAGCTTTCACGGGTCACTGTTTACTTCTTCGGATAGCGAAAGAAGTGAGCGGTGACTCCTCCCCTGCCACAAATTTTGTTAAGTCTTTAAGGTGCTCCTGGACCCTTGCTCTTCCCTCCTTTGGCTCGCCCAAAGTGTCTCAGACAGAGAGCCAGCATAGTGTATCGGTTAGAGTGTTGGGCTAGGATCCGGGAGAACATGAGAGAGGCCAATAAGAACATAAGAGAGGCCAATGGCCCATCCAGTCCAACACTCTGTGTCACACAGTGGCCAAAAATACCATCAGGTGCCAGCAGGAGGTCCAGCAATGGGGCCAGGACACTAGAAGACCTCCCACTGTTGCCCCCTCCCAAGCACCAAGAAGACAGAGCATCCCTTGCCCCAGACCGAGAGTTCCTATCTATATCTTGTGGCTAATAGCCACCGACCTCAGCTCCATATAAGAACATAAAAGAAGCCAATGCTGGATCAGGCCAGTGGCCCATCCAGTCCAACACTCTGTCACACAGTGGCCAAAAATACCAGGTGCCCTCAGGAGGACCAGCAGTGGGGCCAGGACACTAGAAGACCTCCCACTGTTCCCCCCCCCCCCAAAGCACCAAGAATACAGAGCATCACTTGCCCCAGACCGAGAGTTCCTATCTATATCTTGTGGCTAATAGCCACCAATGGACCTCAGCTCCATATAAGAACATAAGAGAAGCCAATGTTGGATCAGGCCAATGGCCAATCCAGCCCAACGCGCTGTCACACAGTGGCCAGAAATACCAGGTGCCATCAGGAGGTCCAGCAGTGGGGCCAGGACACCAGAAGCCCTCCCACTGTTGCCCCCCCCCAAGCACCAAGAATACAGAGCATCTCTTGCCCCAGACCGAGAGTTCCTATCTATACCTGAAGTTCCAACAGATATTCAAGAAGGTACCTCAGCAACTGACCGGGATCATCAGATCTTGGAAACTAAGCAGGGCCGACCCTGGTTAGCACCTGCATATGGGACGCCACTGAGGAAGTCAGACCAGGGTCGATTCGCAAAGGCAATGACAAACCACCTCTGCACACCTCTTGCCATGGAAACCCCTTGAGGGGTTGCCGTAAATCGGCTTATTTATTTACTATTTATTTATTAATTTCTATTTGTATCCCTGCCTTGCCTGCACGGGCAAGCTCAGGGTGGCGCACAACAGTTTAAAATGCAATAAAACACAAAGAAATACAATATTATGAACTTGCAAATTACAAAGAGATGACATAAAGTGCGGTAGAATCCAGATGGCGAATTTCGATGAGGCGGTCCAATGAAGCTAGGGCGGTGTCCAAAGTTGTTCTGGATGCCAGTCCAATTGTTAATAGCTCATTCACCAGGGGCAGCTCCTAATCAAAGGCCTGGTGGAAGAGCTCCGTTTTACAGGCCCCCCTCCACTCCTCCACTTGCACCTGGCTGGATGACCTTGGGCAAGCCGTAGTTCTGACAAGAGCTGTTCTTGAAAAAAGAGCAGTTTCTGTCAGAGCTCTCTCAGCCCCCCCTACCTCACAGGGCGTCTGTTGTGGGGAGGGGAAGGGGAAGGAGTTTGTAAGCTGCTCTGAGACACCTTTGGGTAGTGAAGGGCAGGGTATACAATCACTTCTTCTTAATCTTCCTGCTTCTTAGTTTGGTGTGATAAAAAAGCTCCTCTTGATAGGGACTAGGTGTTTGGTGGAGCGGTTAAAGTGTGCGGACTTTAATCTGGGAGAATCGGGTTTGATTGCCCACCCCTCCACTTGCACCTGGCTGGATGACCTTAGGCAATCCGTGGTTCTGGCACAGCTGTCCTTGAAACAGAGCAGTTCCTGTCAAGAGCTCTCTCAGCCCCGCCTGCCTCACAGGGTGTCTGTTGTGGGTAGGGGAAGAGAAAGGAGTTTCTAAGCCGCTCTGAGACTCCTTCGGGTAGTGAAGGGCGGGGTATAAATCCAATCTCTTCTTCTTCTTCTTCTAGATGAACAGCTCCTGGCAGTGTTGCAACAAGGACAGGGAATACAGTGAAACTGCCCCCACATTGTGCCCACAGACAATGTGGTTACGGAAGTTCAACAGAGCCAAGAGTAAGGGGGTGATTTTGCAGCCCCCAACCCCACCCCACCTGCACTCAATGGCTGTTTTGCCCACAAGGCCCTGCAATGCCTTTTTGAGTATTTGCAGAGGGTTGCCGTGGGAATGGGGGGGTGGGAATCTGCCACTGCAAATGCTTTCCACTTACAGAGCCGAAGGATCCAACCCGGCACCTCCGAAATCGTTTCTGGATTATACAGAGTAGAGGTCGGAAACCAAAAAGACCGCAAAAGGGAGTTTAAAAAAAGAATTCTACCTGCTTTTCCGCTTCCCGCGCCAACGGCATTACACCGTGAGCCACGGGAAGCCTCGAAGACCGTTATGTAACTCAACTTTTCCTGAACCGCAGAAGTGTTTCCTGGCTGTTGTTGATCAGCTGTTCGCTATGTGCTTATACGCAGAAAGGAGGGGCGGCATCTCAGGAAGCGAGGCCTCCGCGAGAGTAAGGCTTTTTGACAGCCAGGATGGTCAAGCGGGAACCGTCTCTCCAGGAGCCCGAGTGAAGTCAACCTCAGTTGTCGCCACCGCCGTTAATTCTGCCCAGCGCTAGGAGGTGGGAACTGTGGCTCGGCATCAACGGATGTAGGGACAGTCTATCTGAGTGAGTGTCCTACTCCCAACGGGTTAACACATTTCAGAAATTGTCAAACAACCCACGCATGTACTCTATTAATGGTGGGAGAAGAGAAAGGGAAGGAGGTGTAGGGGATATTAATAGATAGAGAGTTAACAGAGGGAAACCCACGGCGGGGAGGGCGGGATACAAATCTAAGAAATAATAAATAAATAAGGGGGTGGAAGGAAAAGGGTGGATCCTGCAGAATGAGGGCCTTCCTGGAAAGGAAACCGGAAACCCAGCCCTCGGTGCTTTTAGAATAACCGTGACACTGCTCTTTCTCCTGAAAGATAAGAGCTAGAATTTGGCTATTCCCCCCTCCCCAAATAATGGAATCTGGGAGGGATTTTTTTGGGGGGGAAGGGGGGGGGGCTGTGGCTCAGTGGCAGAGCATCTGCTTGGCATGCAGAAGGTCCCAGGGTTCAATCTCCGGCATCTCCAGTGTGAGAAAGGGAGAAAAGTACCTCTTTCTCTACTGGCTCCATCCCAGGCATAATCTTATAAACCTCGATCATGTCACCCCTCAGCCGTTGTTTCTCCGAGCTAAAGAGCCCCGAGTGCTTTAACCTTTCTTCACAGGGAAGGCGTTCCAACCCTTTTATCATTCTAGTTGCCCTTTTCTGCACTTTTCCCAATGCTATTGCCCCTGTAAATCTAGATGTGTTGAGACAGTCGTACATGTTTTGTTGCACTGTCACTTTTATGTAAATATATGCTCTAAATATCTAAACTCTATATTGCCGAACATGATGGGAGTTGTTTTTTTCAGGTTCCCACAAAGTTTACAAACTTCTGAATGATTCCTCTGTTGAAGTAACTGAGAAAGTGGCTAAGTTCCTCCAATCCGCCATGCTGCTGCGCCGAGAAAAAGTACAGTTGTAACCTATGATTTTATTCAATTTATTTGTAATACAGTGTCCTAGTTGTATATTTTTTATAATGACTTTGGTCATAGAATCATAGAATGTTAGAGTTGGAAGGGACCTTGCAGATCATCTAGTCCAACCCCCTGAACTTTGTGTGTGTGTGTGTATGTATGTATTTGTATGTATGTATGTATGTATGTACGTACGTACACACACACACACACACACACTCGGGGGGGAATTTCGGGGGGAATCGCAGTTTCTCCGGGTGGGGTACGGGGGGCGGGGCACATGACAAAGCCCCGCCCCCCGCTTCCGGCCGCCCCGCTTCCGGCCCTCATTTAGCCAGGAGGAGGCAGGAGAAGAGGGAGGGTAAGTTGCTTCCTCCCTGCCTCTCCCCACCCCTGCCTGCCTGGGGCCAGGGAGGGCCTTTACGGGGCTTCCTTGCACTCCCACCAGCCTTGTAGGTCCACCACCGGGCCCCTCACGGGACTGTTGGGGGCAGGGTGTGTGGCCTTATGACACACTTCCGGTGATGTCAGGGTGTGCGGCATATGCTAATGAGTTCCCCTAGCTCTTTTTCTACGAAACGACCCCTGTGTATATATATATATGTGTGTATGTGTGTGTGTACACACACTTGTAATGTATATGAATTTTATTATGTGTTTTGTATGCACTGAATTTGTGTTTTATTGTATTTTAACTTTTAATGTTAGCCACCCTGAGCCCGCTTCGGGGGGGAAGGGCTGGATACAAATTGAGTCAAATAAATAAATAATAAGCAAAAGGTCAGGCGGTCGGGTGATGTGAAAGACCTCTGGCGGAGACCCCGGAGAGCCACTGCCGGTGCGAGGAGGCAACCCTGACCTTGGTGGACTCAGGGTCGAGAGTCAGTATAAGGCAGCCGCACGTGTGTTCGTATGAAGTGAGGTTCAACTCTGCGCAGTACAAGTGGGGACTTGCGACAAAATGTGGCCTACTGTTGTGTCCTCCTGGCGCAGACCCGGGGATGAGGAAAGGCAGGATATGTTTTAATAAACAAAAAATATCTAATGAAGAAAAGAAAGTTCAACACCTATTTTAACTTCTTTTTCTTGCTGTCAAGCTGCAGCCGACTTATCTCATGTGACAAGCCTTTATTGGCATACGTGGACACATACAAGCAGCCAACTTAGGGTGACCCTGTGTGGTTTTTTCAAACTGAGAGGAAGTCTGGTGGAGCGGTTAAAGTGCGCGGACTCTAATCTGGGAGAAGCAGGTTCGATTCCCCACTCCTCCACTTGCACCTGCTGATGTGACCTTGGGTCAGTCACAAGCTCTGGCACAGCTGTCCTTGAAAAAGAGCAGTTTCTGTCAGAGCTCTCTCAGCCTCACCTACCTCACAGGGTGTCTGTTGTGGGGAGGGGAAGGGAAAGGAGTTTGTAAGCCGCTCTGAGACTCCTTTGGGTAGTGAAGGGCAGGGTATAAATCCAGTCTCCTCCTCCTCCTCCTCTTCTTCTTCTTCTTCAAGGCCAGGGACGTTCAGAGGTGACTTGCCATTGCCTGCCTCTGCATAGCGACCCCGGACTTCCTTGGTGGTCTCCCATTGAAGTACGAATCAAAGCCGACCCTGCCTAGCTTTCGAGATCCGATCGGGCTAGCCTGGGCCATCCAGGTCAGGGCAGACGACAGAAGTGGTTTGCCATCGCCTGCCTCTGCGTAGCGACCCTGGACTTCCTCGGTGGTCTCCCTTCCAAGCCCCGTCAACTATCTAAAAACGTCTGGTGGGTAGTAGGAAAGGTGTCAGTGGGTGCCACGTTGGGGACCCCTCTTCTAAATAAATAAATTAAATGGGCGTGTAAAGTCTAGCAAAACAAGAATCTCAAACCTGGGGTTGGGGCAGCAGCTCCAGCCTGAATTTCAGCCTCTTCTGTCGCAGGACACGAACCCTCAGGACCCAAAAAGCCGTGCTCCTGGGCTGGCAACGGGAGCTCCTTGCTGTCCTCGGGGCAACTCATTCCAGTCAGGTCTTGGCACATCTGCCTGAAGCGCTTCTTGTGATGAGGGCGCACAAACATAGAGAACCCTGGGAAAGGGGAAGAAGAGTGATGCCAAAATGTCATTGAGCCAGCTCGCTCTAGGCCAGGGAGTTTAATGAAATCCAGCCTTCGTTTCCTAGAAGTCAGAGAAACCCAGTTTCTAAGACGTCTGTATCGAGTACAGAGCCCCTCTGCTCTCTCTAGCCAGGTCTGGCTGATTTTTAAAGCAGGGAAGAAGGGACCACAGGTATCCATATAGGAAATACAACAAACAAGCAAACAATATTACAGGTCCATCGTTCTCAATGAGCATCCGGATATAAACTCATTTCGCCCCAACCTTCCTCAGGAGTGATCCTGTTCTACTGAAAGGTGTCAGCCTCTTGCTACAGTTCAGTGTTCTGTTAGGAGCAACCCAACTCTTAACTTCTTCTTTATGTTTTTACAAATAATCTGGTTCCATTTCAAGTGTTTGGAAAGGAGCAAGACAGTCTTGTCTTCTTTTAAATAGGTGCAAAAGCCTTCTATATTAAGCTATTCACAAAACCAAACAAGGACCCACGGTAATTAGGAAAACCAACATACAACAAGTTCCATGCACAGATGATTATAACATATCATAAATAATTTTATATTTTTTGAAAAATATTTTTACAATAATTTCTACATATATAATAAATTATCTTAATCAAAAATATCAAAAATCATCTCCATGAATCTCAAAAGCTATTTGTACAACCTTTAATAACAGTCCTCCTCTGTTAAATAAAAGTTTCAAAAGGGAGGACTCCTTAAAGTCTCTTTATAACATGTGCTCGTGTCTTTATTTACGATTTATTATATATGTAGAAATTATTGTAAAAATATTTTTCAAAAAATATAAAATTATTTATGATATGTTATAATCATCTGTGCACGGTACTTGTGGTATGTTGGTTTTTCTACATTAAGCTGGCTTAAGAGCTCTCCATGAACACTGTATATACTTATAGTAGTAGCAACCAGTCCTTCCCCCCCCCCCACCTGGCTGCAAGAGGCACAGCAAAAAAATACTAGCAGAAGGGATCCCCAGCTTCATGTGCAGTTCTCTCCCAACAGGTGGTTGAGCTTTTTATAACACTGTGGTGGCTCTGAAACGGAACTGGGAAGAGCCGTGCCTCAGTAGCAGAGCACCCGCTTGGCATACAGAAGGTCCCGGGTTCAATCCCCAGCACCTCCAGTGGAAAGGACCAGGTAGTAGCGGATGTAAAAATCCTCCCCAGGGGCAGTGTTCCCTCTAAGCTGAGTTAGCGTGAGCTAGCTCACCGTTTTTTTAGCCTCCGGCTCACACATTCCTGTCTTCGCTCGGGAAGGGGCGGCTCCAGAGCAGACTAATTTATGCCGCAGCCAGATCGCTCGCTCACAACTTTAAGGCCAGTGGTTCACAAAGTAGAACTTTTGCTCACGACACTCCATGGCTCAGAGGGAGCATGGCTCTTGAGGCTCAGGAGGGCTGCTGCCAGCCAGCGCAGAAACGACCAGGAGTCTGACTCAGTACAAGGCGACTTCATGCGCTTATGTGAAGACAGGCAGAGAGAGATCTCTTTCTCCTTGTCTAAAGGTATCTGGCATTTTGTTTACTTTATACCCTGCTGTTCTCCTCAGTTGGGAACCCAAAGCAGCTCACGTAGTTCTCCTCTCTCATAAGAACATAAGAGAGAAGCCAGTGTTGGATCGGGCCAGTGGCCCATCCAGTCCAACACTCTGTGACACACAGTGGCCAAAAACACCAGGTGCCATCAGGAGGTCTAGCAGGCCAGGACACTAGAAGCCCTCCCACTGTTGACCCCCACCCCCCCAAGCACCAAGAAGACAGAGCATCCCTTGCCCCAGACAGAGAGTTCCGATCTATACCTTGTGGCCAATAGCCACTGATGGACCTCTGCTCCATATGCTTATCTAATTCCCTTTTGAAGCCGTCCACCACCTCCTTGTGGCAGTGAATTCCATGTATGAATCACTCTTTGGGTGAAGAAGGACCTTCTTTTATCCATTTTATCCATTCTAACCCGACTTCTTTCTCTACAAAGGTGTGCCAAGCCATCACATAAGCCCCGTTAATGGACAGGTGTTTATGAAAACACGAGCCCAACGAAGACCGTGGCTCATTGGGAGAGCATCTGCTAGGCATGCTGGATGTCCCAGGGATCGGGTAAAACGGATCAGGTTGTACTTGATGCAAAAGGCCTCTCTCCCTGAGACCCTGGAGAGCGGCTGTCAGTCGGCGTAGACAATACTGACCTTGATAGCTTCATGTACTAAATGATTCACAAAGTTACTTAGATAAATTGTTAGGGACTGTGATCTATACTACTGTGTTTAGCTTACTGAAACTAGGATCCTACCGTGTAATTTCTGTTATCATTTAATGTGTCATATGAATACTTCTGCTTTGCTTCAATTCTTTCTGGTGGTTCCACCCTAATACATTGGTTAATCACGGCTGGATCGATCACTTCCCTGGAAGAGATATTGCAGGGGCTGAGTCACAGTTCTCTCTGAACTCTCTCAGCCCCACCTACCTTGCAAGGTGCCAGTTGTGGGGAGAGGAAGGGAAGGCGATTGTAAGCCGCTTTGAGACACCTTAAGGTAGAGAAAAGTGGGGTGAAGAAGAAGAAGAGGAGGAGGAGGAGGAGGAGAAGGCTGGATCTATACCCCGTCCTTCACTACCTGAAGGAGTCTCAGAGCGGCTTACAATCTGCTTTCCCTTCCCCTCCCCACAACAGACACCCTGGGAGGTAGGTGGGGCTTTCAAGAACAGTTCTGACAGAACTGTGGCTTGCCCAAGGCCATCCAGCAGTCGCAAGTGGAGGAGTGGGGGAATCAAACCTGGTTCTCCGAGATCAGAGTCCGCGCACTTAACCACTACACCAAACTGGCTCCTACCTACGCTCCCAGCGTGAGGCCAGAACTCATGCTAGAGCTGTAATAACAGGTGGTCTGGCCTTTACAGCTGTGAGAGAAAACCATAGTATCTCTCCCTCGCTGGGCGACTGCCATAAGGAGGAGGAGAGGAAGGTGGAAAACCGTGGGAAGCTGCAATGGCAAGCAGAGGCCAGGGACGACCTTTGCAAGCAGAGAATTTATTTATTTATACATTCAACTTTATATCCCGCTCGAACCCCTTGTCAGTGGGTCTCTGAGCGGCTTACAATTCAGTGCTAGTCACCATTTTACTACCCTAACTATGGCCACATACAGCTGAGGCTGCGCTTGAGCGCGGCTTCTCCTGGGTGATTTGGCAAGAATGAACACCGGACACGGAGAGATTTCATCCTGTCCTCGTCACGGAAGGCAGCCAGGAACAGATTAACTCTTGTATTCCCAGGGGTCATTTCGTAGAAAAAGAGGTGCAGGAGCTCATTAGCATAACTCATCAGCATACTTCATTTGCATATGCCACACCCCCTGACGTCACCGGAAGCAACACCCACCGCTCAGGCTCCACTGGGCTGTTTTGGATTGCTAGCTATGGGGGGGGGGGGGAAGTAACGACTATTTTTTTTGGGAGAGCTTGTACCTGAATAAAACTTGGTCTTAAAGGTGCCACTGGGCTGTTTTGGACTGGGGGGCCGGGGAGGGCTCTGCAGCTTACCTGGCTGATTCTTGCTCTGACTGAGGGCTGCTGGGAGCAGGGGGCGGGACTTGTTGCATCTGCCCGCCCCTTGGGCTCTTTACTGCTGGAGCTCCGCTCCTGTGCGCTCCTGCAGGAAATGACCCGTGTATTCCTCTTTGAAAGCTGGGCTTCTAAAAACTTCCCAATAACAGGGAGTGAGAAGCAATGCTCCCTCTAAGCTGCGGAGTCTTGTGAGCAAAAATTCTACTTGTGTGAGCTACTGGCATTCAAGTTGTGAGCCAGTGATTTGGCTGCTGAATAAATTAGTTTGCTCTGGAGCCATCCTTTCTGAGCTGAGACGAAAATGGGTGAACCGAGGGCTAAAAAAACCTGTGAGCTAGCTCTCACTCACTCAGCTTAGGGGGAACACTGGTGAGAAGGGCTCCTCCCCTGCTCTGACGGACGTTAACTTCAGCATCTTGGAACTTGTATGAACTCTTAAGAAAGCAGTGACCCTAACGACGTGCTTGCCGGTACAGAGAGCAGATCCAAAGCAGGAATAAGGCCGGGTCACTCTCCAAACAACCCCATGGCACTCCGAGCGCATGAATCAGTGCTCTGGAATGAATCAATCCCAAAGTGCCCGGACAGCTATTTGGTCAGAAGGGAAATTCAGAATATGTAAGGTTTTTTCCTCCAACTAGAAGGGGCGTTTAGAAATGGAATGTCCCCCAAACAGTGAATGGTGCGTAGGTGGGCGAGAAGATCTTTATGCCCCCCCCGCCCGCCACCGTCTGCTCAAAGACTTAGTTGGAGCACCACCCTATCAGAGGAATGCTTTGGCAAAGGCTTCCTGGTTAATTTTGCAGCGATTCCTGGAATCAGGTGGAAGAACAACAAAGAACCGGGAGAGAGCCGGATGATTTAACGGGAGCGCTTCCGACAGAAAGGAACTCTTGACGGAAACTCCCCCGGATTTGTGCTGGCAGAAAATCACGCCGACTCACTGGCATCTGGGGAGGAAGTTGTGTCCCCGCTCAGACTCGAGTCAGAATGAGGAAGTGACCAGTTTTGCTCTGTTATACACAGTCCCTAATTAGTAAGGGTGAGGCAGCAGTGATGAGGGAACCGGAATAGCCTGGATGAGCCAGCAACAACATCCAAAGGGGAATGACATTAGAGAAGCAACATTGCTGGGCTTGCCCCGCCCCCAGGGCCCCGCCCCTCTCGACGCCGGGAGGCTACAATTGCCAAGCCACACCTGCAATGCTCCCTCTAAGCTGTGGAGTCTTGTGAGCAACAATTCTACTTTGTGAGCTGCTGACATTCAAGTTGTGAGCGAGTGATTTGGCTGCTGCATACATTAGTCTGCTCCGGAGCCACCCTTCCTGACCCGAGACAAAAATCTGTGAGCTGGAGGCTAAAAAATTGCAAGCTGGCTCACACTAACTCAGCTTAGAGGGAACACTGCACACCTGGCAGAGAACTCCGGAGGAAGTTTAGAAAACTAATAGAGGGCCAAAAGTTAAAAACATAACAAGTATAACAAAACAGTGTTTATTACAAAGACATATAAAAACCTAGTAGGGGCCCAAGCCTCATAAAATGTACAAAGTTACAAATGCACACAAAGGAGAACAGTGTATGACCTGAGGCGTTTCGGCTCACAAGGGCCTTCTTCAGAGGCTGCGGCAGCATCCTTTCACTCACAAACGGTGAAGACAGCGTGCCGCTGTAAAGGCGGCAGACGCCCAACCGACGTTTTCCAAAAAACGCTGCACAGCCAATCCGATCACCAATGGCTGATTGGAAGACTTGCCGGAGAAAACTCCCGCCTGGCCCCACCCACCTTCTAGAAACGCTTGGAAAGCGCCGGAGAAATGGTTGGCGAGCACTATGCCGCCCATAATGTTCCCTCTAAGCTGTGGAGACTTGTGAGGAAAACTTCTACTTTATGAGCTATTGGCACTAAAGTTGTGAGCAAGTGATTTGGCTCCTGAATACATTAGTTTGCTCTGGAGCCATCCTTCCTGAACTCAGGCAAAAAAATGTGTGAGCCGGAGGCTAAAAAACGTTGAGCTAGCTCACACTAAGTCAGCTTAGAGGGAACACTGCCCACGGGCACCGTGTTGGGGACCCCTGCTTTAGAGGGGCGGCCAAATTCCTCTGGGCCTGTTCCAGACAACGCGAAAACACTCTGGCTGACTCTGCTGTCTGTAGGAACAAGGTCCCTGCGCCAGAACCATCACGGGCTTTCCAGTCAGCATTCAGACCAGCAGGCTTCCCGACTCCTTGGGCTCCAGAAAGCTGTTTGGCGTAGTGGTTAGGAGTGCGGACTCTAATCTGGGAGAGCGGGGTTTGATTCCCCGCTCCTCCATGTGCAGCTGCTGGTGTGACCTTGGGTCAGTCACAAGTGCTCTCCAGTCAGCATTCAGACCAGCGGGCTTCCCGACTCCTTGGGCTCCAGAAAGCTGTTTGGCGTAGTGGTTAGGAGTGCGGACTCTAATCTGGGAGAACGGGGTT
>NW_015173290.1:12178-27489 GCF_001447785.1 Gekko japonicus | reverse complement strand
TTTCTGCTCACAAGACTCCACAGCTTAGAGGGAACATTGCTCACAGGGTGTCTGTTGTGGGGAGGGGAAGGGAAAGGAGTTTGTAAGCCGATCTGAGACACCTTTGGGTAGTGAAGGGCGGGGGTATAAATCCAATCTCTTCTTCTTCATCAATATGTAAATCTGTAACATATTAGGTTTTTATATGTCTTTGTAATAAACACTATTTTGTACACTTATTACGTTTTTAAGTTTGGCCCTCGTTGAAGGGTGTTGTATAAATCCAACCTCTTCTTCTTCTTATCTGTGAGCCCACCACCCACCTGTAGGAATTCTCCTTTGTCCTGCTGGCTCCCAGCCAAGATGGGACACCTATCCAAAACAACAGGGGCTCTTTGGAAGACCAACATTTTGTTATTTGTGGTCTCTAGCAGTCGATTTCTGGCTCACGTAATCATATTCCATATACATTCAGAGCAGCTTGAATCACCCAGTTTGGTCCAAACTTGTCAGGGGTTGGGGAGGTAAGCAGGGCGGGCCCTGGTGCTTGGACGGAAGACCACCAGGGAGTCCAGGGCTGCTACACAGAGGCAAAGGCAAACCACCTCTGAATTTCTCTGGCCTTGAAAACTTACCAGGGCCCTGGCGTCACCACGTTGCGACTTGATGGCGCCTGTTTTTCTTTGGGTGCACTGCCTTGTAGAGGGCACAATAACCCATGGGATGGTACTTATGAAGTGAAGGGAGGGCTCTTTAATTCTCTAATGTATTGGGGAGGGGGGGAGGTCCATGCAGGGAGCAGCCTGGGAGAGTGGGCTTCTCGATCGTGGCACCAAAGCTCTGGAGTGCCATCCGTCCCCACCTGGCACCATCTTCTGCCAGCCAGGTGAAGCCTTTCTCTCTCTGTGTGTGTAATTTTGGCATTCCCTCAATGATCCCTTCCTTCCTAACCAATGTTTTTATGCTTCGTATGTGTTTTAACAATAGCACTACAGATAAGATTAGAATTTCAACAGCCAGTCCATATGCAAAAGAACCTCCTCAGGAAATTAGCATGTTCTCAGCCTGGGGAACTCCTACAAGATAAAGACTCTGCCCTACCCCACCTTCCTGAGTAGATATAAATTACCTGCCTACCATTTTTCTTCTTCTCACCTTGACACAGAGAGTCC
Organism: Gekko japonicus; assembly: GCF_001447785.1. Lineage (NCBI taxonomy): Eukaryota > Metazoa > Chordata > Lepidosauria > Squamata > Gekkonidae > Gekko > Gekko japonicus. Next base: position 26,338 of record NW_015173290.1, on the reverse strand, counting down.
TCCATCTTTCTGTGTTATACCTCTGAGGACGCCAGTCACAGCTGCTGGCGAAACGTCAGGTCCTACAATGCCAAGACCACGGCCAGACAACCCGGAAAATCTACAACCGCTAATGTTTTAATTCTGTTTTTAACTCTTCTAAAATTTGTTTTTAATGAGGTACGTTTTGGGAAGAGGACTGATTTCAATGGTTTTATAATTTAATTTTGTCTTGTACGTTTTAGATCATTAGCTGCCTCAGCGGCCCTTGTAAGAGTATAACAAGAGGGATATGCATTTTGATAACGACAACAACTCCCTTGCTCTGTCCCAAAAGCAGGGAGTGTACGTGAGCCAAGCTGGACTGGAGCACAGAAATAAGGAAGACAGTCTCCCAGAGGGCAGGACTCACAACGGCTTCCTAGCAGAGGCAGGAACAGACTGAGGGTCGGGAGTCCCTCCAACTCGGGTTAAAGGTCAACTTTCTGCACCCTGGTCTTGAGAAAGAGGGCATATCCAATTTGCAGGATGCCCCCTCTAATCCAACTCCACGGCCTTATCAGCAAGACACTCAGAAGACAACCAACTGGACTTCGGGTCATTCTTGGCCAATCGTAAGCAGCCAAGTGACAGAGGAAGAAGAAATTGGATTTATACCCCGCCCTTCACTTGGGAGTCTCAGAGCGGCTTACAAACTCCTTTCCCTTCCCCTCCCCACAACAGACACCCTGTGAGGTGGGTGGGGCTGAGAGAACTCTGACACAAACTGCTCTTTCAGGAGCAGCTGTGCCAGAGCTTGTGACTGACCCAAGGTCACATCAGCAGCTGCAAGTGGAGGAGTGGGGAATCAAATCCGGTTCTCCTAGATTAGCGTTCGCACACTTAACCACTACACCAAACTGGATCTCAAAAATTGCCATTGCGGGTAGGAGAGCCAGCATGGAATTCGTGGTTTGACTGTTTGACTAGTATCTGGGTGACTCAGGTTTAAAGCTGCCTGAGACTGAAGCAGACCCTCGGTCCAACAGGAACAGTCCTGTCTACTCAGACTGGCATTGGCTCTTCAGGGTCTCGGACAGAGGTCTTTCCCATCACCCATTGCTTAATGTATTTAAGTGGAGATGCCGCGGATTGAACCTGGGACCTTCTGCATGCCAAGCAGAGGCTCTTCCACTGAGCCACAGCCCTTCTTTAGGCAGATGACTGCAAAGTCACACAGCTGGGAAAGAGGCAGTAAGCAGATGCTCTACCACCGAGTCACAGCCCTTCTTTAGGCAGACGACTGCAAAGTCACACAGCTGGGAAGGAAGCAGTGGCACCACTCCCTGCGACAGGGAATTTTCTAGCCCCTTTCTAGGTTGTCCTGACCACAGGATGCTGCAAAGAGAGGATCAGGTATACCATGAGCAGTGTTCCCTCTAAGCTGAGTTAGTGTGAGCCAGCTCACAGATTTTTAGCCTCCAGCGCACACATTTTTGTCTTAGCTCAGGAAGGAGGGCTACAGAGCAAGCTCATTTATGCAGCAGCCAAATCACTCACTCACAACTTTAATGCCAGGAGCTGACAAAGTAGAATTTTTGCTCACGAGACTCCACCGCTTAGAGGGAGCATCGACCACGGGACCATGGCTCAAGAAGATTCTTTAAGCTGAAGTAAACAGCAGAAGGCAGAAAAACCATACCCCTCCCCCGGGGTGGGGGATGGCTTGAGAAATGTTAGTCTCCACTTCAAATATGGTGGCCAAACTCTAAGCAGTTTAAATCGTCCTCGCTCACTGGAAAAGACAATAACGCTAGGAGAAGTTGAAGGGAGCAGGGGTGGGGGGAAAGGAAGACCCGACACAAGACGGATGACTCACTAAGGAAGCCATGGCCTTCAGTTTGCAAGACCTGAGCGTGGCTGTTAACGAGCGGTTTTGGAAGTCATTCAAGTACAGGGCCTCTGTGTCAGAAATGACTTGACGGCACTTAACACATAAACACATCCTGTCCCTGAATCCTGGCAAATCCTACTGTCCCAGACAATGCTCCCTCTAAGCGGTGGAGTCTTGTGAGCAAAAATCCCACTTTGTGGCAATGCTCCCTCTAAGCGGTGGTGTCTTGTGAGCAAAAACCCTACTTTGTGAGCTCCTGGCATTAAAGTTGTGAGCGAGTGATTTGGCTGCTGCATCAATTAGTTTGCTCTGGAGCCGTCCCTTCCTGAGCTAAGACAAAAATGCGTGAGCCGGAGGCTGATAAACTCAGCTTAGAGGGAACACTGGTCCCAGAACGTTGTTTTCTAAAATTTTAAGAATCCGGGGACACACTTTTTTTGTACTCTGTTAAGTGTGGAGGTGCTGCTCTATTACACCTTGAAAGATGGGTTTGAAGTTACTGGATTTCAGTAAAACTTTTGACCAGGGTTAGCCATGATGTTCTGATGGGTAAACTAGAGGACTGTGGACTGGACTGTAGGATAGTTAGGTGGAGAGAGAACAGGTTGGAGAACCGCACTCAGAGAGCAGTTGTCAGTGGCATTTCATCTGAATGGAGGTTGGTGTCCAGTGGGGTGCCACAGGGCTCGGTTCTGGGCCCGGTACTTTTCAATATTTTTATAAATGATCTGGATGAGGGTGTGGAGGGGCTACTCGTTAAATCTGCAGATGGCATCAAATTGGGAGGAGCAGCAAACACACTAGAAGATAGAGAAAGAATTCAACGAGACCTGGACACGCTGGCATTAAAGTTGTGAGCGAGCGATTTGGCTGCTGCATAAATTAGTTTGCTCTGGAGCCGTCTCTTCCTGAGCTAAGACAAAAATGCGTGAGCCGGAGGCTGATAAACTGTGAGCTAGCTCACAGTAAGTCAGCTTAGAGGGAACACTGGTCCCAGAACGTTGTTTTCTCAACTTTTAAGAATCCGGGAACACACTTTTTCATACTCTGTTCCATGTGGAGGTGCTGCTCTTTTACGCCTTGAAAAATGGGTTTGAAGTTACTGGATTTCAAAGCTTTTGACCAGGGTTAGCCATGATGTTCTGATGGGTAAACTAGAGGACTGTGGACTGGACTGTAGGATAGTTAGGTGGAGAGAGAACAGGTTGGAGAACCGCACTCAGAGAGCAGTTGTCAGTGGCATTTCATCTGAATGGAGGTTGGTGTCCAGTGGGGTGCCACAGGGCTCGGTTCTGGGCCCGGTACTTTTCAATATTTTTATAAATGATCTGGATGAGGGTGTGGAGGGGCTACTCGTTAAATCTGCAGATGGCATCAAATTGGGAGGAGCAGCAAACACACTAGAAGATAGAGAAAGAATTCAACGAGACCTGGACACGCTGGGAAAGTGGGCGGATGTGAATAAGATGCGATTTAACAAGGATAAGTGCCGAGCTCTACATCTGGGTAACAAAAATGAGGGACACGCATACTGGATGGGGGATACATTTCTAGGTAGCAGTGTGTGTGAACAAGATCTTGGGGTACGGGTGGACCGCAAGTTAAATATGAGCAGCCAATGTGATGCAGCAACAAAAAAAGCTAATCTGGGTTTAGGATGTATCAACAGAGGAATAACACCCAGATCGTGGTGAGCTCCCCCTCACTGGCAGTCTTCAAGCAGCGGCTGAAAATGGTTGGAACTATTATTGTGAACTGCCTTGAGCTACGAGGGAAGGCAGGATATAAATATTTTTAGGCATAACATCCAAATTGCAAGATGTGACAGTCCCGCTGTACAATGCATTGGTCAGGCCGCACCTGGAGTATTGTGTGCAGTTCTGGGGGGCCGCACTTCAAAAAGGATGCGGACGGAATGGAGCGGGTGCGGAGGAGTGTGACGAGGATGATCGGGGGCCTGGAGACCGAGCCCTGTGAGGGAAGGCTGAGGGACTTGGGAAGGTTCAGTCTGGCGAAGAGGAGGCGGAGGGGGGAACATGATTGCTCTCTTGAAGTATCTGAAGGGCTGTCGCTGAGAGGAGGGCAGGGAGCGGCTCCTGTTGGCAACAGAGGAGAGGACTCGCAAGAATGGATTTAAATTAAGGGCAGGAAGGCACCGTCTGGATCTTAGGAAAGACTTTTTGACAGTCAGAGTTGTGCAACCGTGGAATCGGCTGCCTGGGGAGGGCGTGAGCTCCCCCTCACTGGTGGTCTTTAAATAGCGTCTGGACAAACACTTGTCGGGGATGCTCTAGGCTGGTCCTGCATTGAGCGGGGGGGGGGGGGGGGCTGGACTAGATTTTTATGATTTATTTAGTTTGTTTAGTTTGTATCCCACCCTCCCCGCCAAGGCAGGCGCAGGGCGGCCTTCCAACCCTGTGATTCTAGGATTCTACCTCTACCCTTTCCCCCCCTGAAGATCGTATCAGAGGGCAGCCACGGTGGCCTGCAACAGAACAGCTAGATTCGAGGTCCTTACAGACCGACAAGATTTTAGTTAACTGCACATTTAAAAAAGAACCAGAAATATTACTTTTGGGACTTAAAATGGAAGAGGTCAATGTGGCGAAAAGGACGCTTATGTGGTACATGATTGTGACTGCCAGAATGACATATGTGCAAAGTTGGAAACAGGAGGAAGTTCCTGGAGTTGGAGAATGGATTAAAAAAACAACTTTTCATGGTTGAAATGGATAAGATGACAAGGAAACTGAATAATATGGCGGCAGAAGACTTTTTTGAAGATTGGAAAGACTTAAAAGAATATCTGGGAAAATACTGGGATGTGAGAGACAATTTATTTTGCTTTGATAACTATTGAGTATAGAGAATTGTGAAAAAAATGAGTTACCTGTAGATTAGGTAAAACATAAAGAGGAGTACTTAAGAGTAACCTAAAGATTATGCAGGAGGTTGTAGCACTGTGGGAAGCCATATATAGGGGGGGAAAGGGAGAAGGGTAGGATATAAAGGGATAAGAATTGTAATACAAATGTTGAACTTTGTTGAACATATCCTAAAAATTAAATGTTTACCAAAAAAAAAAAGATTTTTCCGGGTATGAGCTTTTGAGCATCAAGACTCCCCGGTTGTTCTAACGACTCCCTGGTATCTTTGACGCTTGAAAGTTCCCACCCCCTAAAATCATATTGCCCTCTAAGGAGCTTCTGGACTCAAATCTACCTTTCCCCCACCTGACCAATCTGAGCACAGCTCCCGAGAAGACCAGAGCAGGGGCTCACTGCTGTGTCGGTATCAGGAATGAATAAAACAGCCCCAGCAGACCCAACACCGGGATGTGGCAAAAAAATTCCTTGTTCCCTACAGATTAGAAGGAGGTAAGAACCGTGAAACATGCAGGCAAACCTCCTCCACAGAGGGGTACCTTCCCGCTCACCGGAGTCTCGGATTAATCCATTTCTTATGCCGCACTTCACAAATAAATGCTCTTACAGTATGCAGTTTGGGAATTCCAGAGGAAGGGAATGAAAATGACCTCGAAGAACGTGGGGTGATCTACTGGTGTGAACGTGCCACATCATCGGAGTCCAGCTAGGGCTGTTAGGTGGCTCCTTAAGGCTATGACGGGCCTATCACCTAACGACATTGACTCAGGCACCAGAGCGCTCAAGCGGGAAGGAGAGAACTACTGAAACCACCCTGACCGACATGCCCGCGGCTACTTGCTTTGCAGCAGGTGGAAATTCTCTGGCTTCTCCGTGAACAAGGCTGCGACCGTGGATGCCACGGCGTCGTAGTCGTCTGTCTTCTTGTACGCCGACGCGGCCGAGAAGAAGCTGTTCAAGCTGCTTTTGTCCAGGGCCGTCCTGAGCTCACTGAGGTACGTTGAGCGGATCGTCTCGTTCTGGCTCTCCTTCAGAGAACTGGATGCTTTTCCGGAGGGGTTGCTGAGTGCAGTCGCAGGGCCACTGCTCCCTTCTAGGGAAAAAAAGCACAACAGACAGCGCATAAGGACAACTGTGGGAAGACGATTCCTCCTTGTTAGTGCGTCGGCCATAGCACGTTTCTTCTACCGCAGAGGAAACCAATTTGTGCCAGCTGCAACCAAAATTTTCAGGTCCAAAGTTAGCTCCAAGTTATTATACGGCATCCCAATCTGGATTAGAGCTTTTGACCACGCCATTGAACGAGTCCAATCCAAATTTCTGCAGAAAATTATGGCCCTACCAAATTGTGTACCGAACGCGGTCATATATTTGGAAACTGGCTCGTCCTTGATGGAAACCTGTGCGTGGCTGACAACCTTTAAATACTGGCTCCGCCTTCATTACAACTTTGAACATGGGAGCCTTATACAACACATGCTCCCCGAGCTTAAACTCTCAAACTGGTCAGCATATATCGAAGGGAAAATTAAAGTACTGGGTCTCTCTTTGGAATCCTTGTCCATGTTGCCTTTTGCCGTGGCATTCCAACAGATTAAAAACAGGCTGTTAAGACTCGGAGCGCCAAACTTTATATAGTTCAGGCAATAAAACCTGCTCCCCCTTGAACTTTGAGATTCCCCTTACAACAGGGCTGATGGCCTCGTATCTATCCTCTCTGCAGGTTCCTGAACAACGTAGAGCGTTCACCCTGGCCAGATGTAATGCTATGCCGTCCACCATTTTATTTGGCAGATTTAACAAGGTTTCTCTCTCATCTGGCCAGATACTGCCCTTGCAGATCGAAGTGTGTGGAATCTATCACTCATGTTCTCCTGCACTGCAATTTGTATATGGACCTAAGGATCACTTACTTACACTCTCTTTTAACCAGCATGGGTGCTTGCTCTGATGCACTTAAGGTGAATAGACTTTTAAGAGATTTCAGTCCGGACATCACAGAGAAGGTGGCTAAGTTTCTCTGCTTGGCTTTAAAGCTGCTCCAAAGGTTCTTTTAGAATTGTAGATATGAGTTTGAACTGGTTTTAAATGTATAAATGGTACTGATAATTTATGCCAATAAAGGCTGACTTGACTTGACTCCTCCTTGTGTCAGCAGATTCAGTGGGAAACAATATGAATCACGGTTCCTCGGGGCAATCGGGAGAGCCGGCATCAGCGCCGCTCTGGATACGGTGTCATCTGCGGCCTTGGGACGGTGGCCGTGCTGGACCATGGCCACAGACCTGCGCGATACCTCGAATGTGTCGCCTGAGCTCGTCAGATCTCGGAAGCTAAGGAGGGTTGGCCCAGGTTAGTACCTGGTTAGTTAGGACCACCAAGGAATACCAGGGTTGCTATGCAGAGGCAGGCAATGGCAAACCACCTCTGAATGTCTCTTGACTTGAAAAGCAGCCTAGGGCAGTGGTGGCGAACCTATGGCATCCGTGCCAGAGGTGGCACTCAGAGCCCTCTCTGTGGGCACGCGTGCCATTGCCCCAGCCAGGCCCAGACCGTCATTAAAGTGTGGAATTCTCTGCCAAATAATTTTAAGTAAACGTAAGCATTTGGGATTGTTTTCCTTACTTTGTTTGGATCATCTTAAGTTAATGTATGAGTCGTTTTTTCTAAAGTAAAACCTCAGCATTCAGGTTAAATGGCCGTGTTGGCACTTTGCGATAAATAAGTGGGTTTTGGGTCGCAGTTTGGGCACTCGGTCTCTAAAAGGTTCACCATCACTGGCCTAGGGGTTGTGACGTGACAGCCAGTATTCAATGAACTCTCACTTGAAGCATGCTTCAAAGTTTATAATTGCTCAGTACAGGAAACCGTGTTCATCTTGATGTGGCCATACTATACAGCAGTGTTCCCTCTAAGCTGAGTGAGTGTGAGCTGGCTCACAGTTTTTTAGTCTCCATCTCACACATTTTTGTCTTGGCTCAGGAAGGATGGCTCCAGAGAGCAAACTAACTGATGCAGCAGCCAAATCACTCGCTCACAGCTTTAACGCCGGTAGCTCCCAAAATGGAATTTTTCCTCACAAGACTCCACAGCTTAGAGGGAGCATTGCTATACAGCGCCCACAATTTTGCATTTGATCACCACTACTGTTGCATTAAAGGCAGCCTTTCAAATACATAAGCAATAAAACGCTTTAGGCCAACCGGATACACCTGTGTAGCAACTAGAACAATCAACCTGGCAAACTCGTTGTCTGGTAGAGTCTGTGTGACACACCTAGTTCGAGGCGTTGGGCTGAAATCTGGGAGACTTGGGTTTGAATCCCCACTCTGCCATGAAGCTCCCTGGGGTGACCTTGGGCCAGTCACTCTCTCTCAGTCTAACCTACCTCGCGGGGCTGTTGTGAGGATAAAATAGGGAAGGGGCCACCACGTACGCTGTTCTGGGCTCCTTGTATGAATGGCAGGATAAAAATGTACCAGACAGTCATAGAGAAGAAGAGGACAAAGTTTGAGTCCAGTGGGGCACCTTTAAGACCAACAAAGTTTTATTCAATGAGCTTTCATGTGCATGCACACTTCCTCAGGTAGATAGATGGATGGATGGATGGATCATGGATGGATGGATGTCAGATCAGAACCAACGGGTTGAAACTAAGTCAAAAGAGTTTTCAGCTAAACATCAGGAAGAACTTCCTGACAGAGTGGTTCTTCAGTGGAACAAGCTTCCTCGGGAGATAGTGGGTTCTCCTTCTCTGGAGGTTTTTTGGCAGAGGCTAGATTGACAGCAATGCTGATTCTGTGAACTGGGGCAGATCACGAGAAAGGAGGGCAGGAAGGGTCACCTCAGTGCTTAGTTCTTGTGGCCCTTTCTTACACGCCCAGGGAAATGCTGATCGCCCCTTTGGGGTCCGGAAGCAATTTTTCTCCAGGCCAGTTTGGCCAGGGATCCTGGAGGGTTTGTTTCTTTTTGCCATCTTCTGGTCACGGGGGTGTGGGGGGTATTTGTGAATTTCCTGCATTGTGCAGGGGGCTGGACTAGATGACCCTGGAGGCCCCTTCCAACTCTACGATTCTATAATTCTAATTCTAAAAAGGTGCCACTGGACTCAAACTTATTTTTATTTTATTTTATTTATTTTTTCGATTTATATCCCCGCCCTCCCCGCCGGAGCAGGCTCAGGGCGGCTTACACAGGGTAAAATACATAATAATCAGAACAACAATCAGGAACTTCGTTCTACTGCTTCAGACCGACACGGCTACCCACCTGAACCTATAGAGAAGAACAGTTCTTAACTCCAGCGAAAGGGCTACTTAGACTAAACTGAACTAAAAGAGAACTCAAAAGGCAGCGAAGCAGAACAGGGCCAAAGTTAATGGCACCTCCCCCGCAGTTCCTCTCGTTTGCACTTCACTTCGTCACGTACGAGAACAGAAGCCTCCAAATCCCCCAGATCTGATCCAAACTGATAATTAAAAAAACAATATTTTCCACATCATGTTTCCAATCCTGCAAGGGGCCATCTTGGGAAACTGAAAAACAGGCTCCAAAGCCTAGTTGCTGCCAGTCGCTTCTCAGAATGGGATTTTCTGGCTTGACGAGGTGATAAAAAGGGAAGAAACGCCTTTCTGTTTAACGATACATAGTAAAGGTTTCAATTGCTCAAAAGCCAGTCGAATCAGACTCTAGGGGGCGGTGCTCATCTCCGTTTCCAGGCCGAAGAGCCAGCGCTGTCCGAAGACGTTTCTGTGGTCATGTGACTGGCACGACCAAACACTGAGGCGCCCGGAACGCTGTTACCTTCCCACCGAAGCGGTACCTATTTATCTACCTACAATTTCTTGCTTTTGAACTGCTAGGTTGGCAGGAGCTGGAACTAGAGACGGGAGCTCACTCTGTCATGCAGCACTCGGGTCTCGAACTGCTGAGCTACCGACCTTCCGGTCTGCAGCTCAGCATCTTAACCTCTGATCTACTGTAGCCACCGTCAGAGCAGTGTTTGCACCAGGCTGCCCCTCCTACCCTGTTCTGTAGACCTCTCTGGCTATTACAGTGCCCAGCTTTTCTTTATGTCTTTTTCAAAAAAAAAAAAAAAACGCCTCTGATCCTTTGCTATATTTTGTTTGGCTCACACATAATAATAAGGTAATTCTGAGACAGCTGGTAATCTGTAAATTAACGCTGGCAATAAACACCGACATCGGGTTCCCAGCTTTTTCAGAATTGTGTGAGCTGAACGAACTATGGCAAAGGATCAAAGGCGTTGGTGGTTTTTTTTGGAAGAGACAAAAAAAAAAACAAAAAAAAGGACAGGGTGGGAGGGGATCAGCCTGGTGCAAACAACACATCTGACTGAGACATCACGGCCCACTCTAGCAAGCCGGGCCACTGTGCAGACACAAAGCGAACGTACGGGACGGGCAACGGCATCAGATGCAAAAAAGTAGCGAACAGATTAACCATGCAACGTGGCCACGGCCCAAAGTTTCCAAATAACAGGACTTGACGCAATTCACAGGAAATGTTTGCTCCTTTTCTGCAGAGCGTTTAACGAAATCTTTCAAAGAAACATAAAACCATGCCGTCAACAAGACCCTGGGACGGTGGCATTGCTGACCTGCGCCCCCCGCTCCCTCTTCGATCTTGTTTTTATCGGCTGGCCATCCCAAAATATCAGACGGCTTTTGGCTAGGCTAAATACTTCCCCCTCTAGGTTTTCCGGGCTGCGTGGCCGTGGTCTTGGCACTGTAGGACCTGACGTTTCGTTAGCAGCCGTGACTGGCGTCCTCAGAGATCGAAGGCCTTCACGGCTGGAACCCCCTCTGCTGTTTTTCTGGGTAGATTATGGAAAGTACCCTACTCAGGTACTCACCCTGCCAACAAAAGTCTGCATGGTCAAAGCAATGGGATTCCCAGTAGTCATGTATGGTTGCGAGAGTTGGACTATAAGGAAGGACGAGCGCCGAAGAATAGATGCTTTTGAACTATGGTGCTGGAGAAGACTTTTGAGAGTCCCTTGGACTGCGAGAAGATCAAATCAGTCAATCCTAAAAGAAATCAACCCTGACTGTTCCCTGGAAGGCCAGATAATGAAACTGAAGCTCAAATACTTTGGCCACCCAATGAGAAGGGAGCACTCACTGGAGAAGACCCTGATGCTGGGAAAGATTGAAGGTCAAAGAAGACGGGGACGGCAAAGGATGAGATGGTTAGACAGTTTCATCGATGCAACGGACATGAAATTGAGCAAACTTCAGAGGACGACGGAAGACCAGAAGGCCTGGCGGGATCTGGTCCATGGGGTCGCGAAGAGTCGGACTTGACTGTGCGACTGAACAACAACAAACCCTACTCAGACAGATTGGTGTAGTGGTTAAGTGCGCGGACTCTAATCTGGGAGAACCAGGTTTGATTCCCCACTCCTCCACTTGCAGCTGCTGGATGACCTTGGGCAAGCCATCGTTCTGACAAGAGCTGTCCTTGAAAGGGCAGTTTCTGTCAGAGCTCTCTCAGCCCCACCTACCTCACAGGGTGTCTATTGTGGGGAAGGGAAGGGGAAGGAGTTTGTATGCCGCTTTGAGACTCCGAGTGAAGGGCGGGGTGTAAATCCAACTCTTCCTCCTCCTCCTTACGTGCATGTGGGTCTGGGACAACTGAAACTTTATCCCATATTTTCATTGACTGTGTGTTGACTGCCCCTGTGAGAGATACAGCTGGTGATAGTCTCCAAGGTTCCCCTTGTTTCTATGCCTCTCCTTCTCGCTAATACTGATACTTTGGCTGTGGCCAAATTTCTGGCAGCGGTGACTTCTAGGCGGGGATGGAAAAAGAGCACAGTATTTGTGAGACTGTTTCTGTCCAAGGCTGCTGGGTCAGTAGATTGTTAAATGAAGGAAGATTCTGTTTAGACCCAACGTTTCACTCACCAAAGCACACCGCTGGCTGCTCAGACTGTGGACTGGGGAAAGAGAAGATCCCTCTGTTTGGATCCAAGTTACGTTTGCTTACAGACATGTTTCTGTTTCATGAGAAATGCTACAAGCACACGCCTACCGTCATAGGAATAACTTTCTAAATGGTTCTTTAATGTATAAATATTGGGGTGAGGGGAGCTAAAGGAACAAGAGAAATGTGCAACGGAATAAGAACATCAGAAGAGCCCTGCTGGATCAGACCAGTGATCCATCGAGTCCAGCCTCCTGTCTCACACAGTGGCCAGCCAGTTTCTCTGGAGGGCCAACAACAGAAGCCGAGGCCTTCCTAAGAACATCAGAAGAGCCCTGCTGGATCAGACCAGTGGTCCCTCTAGTCCAGCCTTCTGTCCAGCCATCTAGTCCAGCATCCTGTCTCACACAGTGGCCAACCAGTTCCTCTGGAGGACCAACAACAGGGCAGAGAGGCCGAGGCCTTCATAAGAACATCAGAAGAGCCCTGCTGGATCAGACCAGTGGTCCATCTAGTCCAGCATCCCATCCCACAAAATGGCCAACAAAAGGGCAGAGAGACCGAGGCTTTCATAAGAACATAAGAAGAGCCCTGCTGGATCAGACCAATATTCCATCTGATCCAGCATCCTGTCCCACACAATGGCCAACAAGAGGGCAGAGAGACCGAAGCTTTCGTAAGAACATAAGAAGAGTACAGCTGAATCAGACCAATACCAATAATCCATCTAGTCCATCATCCTGTCTCAAACAGTGGCCAGCTAGGTCCTCTGGAGGGTCAACAGCAGAGCGCAGAGGCTGAGGCCTTCATAAGAAGAGCCCTGCTGGATCACACAGTGGCCGACCAGGTCCTCTGGAGGGCCAGCAACAGGGCATGGAGGCCAAGACCTTCATAACAACATAAGAAGAGCCTTGCTGGATCACAGCAGTGGTCCATCTAGTCCAGTATCCTCTTTCACCCAGTGGCTCACCAGTTCCTGCTCAAAGGTACTCATGTATGCAAATATTTTGAGGAAACAGCATGTATATTTCTTTTCACCCCCAGCAGACTGACAAAATCTCATGATTTTAACGCTGCCTACCAGGCCACTAGCGCAATGCTAGTCTGAAGGCTCGAAACTCAGAAAGCTGATTATTTTTTTGGGGGGGGGGGGGGGGGAGACAAACAAGTACTGTGTATCACGCACTCAGTTGACGTACAGGAATGGAATGCCATATACCTATTTTTTAAAAAATGGATTTCCTTCTTTGCAAGATGTGTACCTGTGACGTCTGACCCAGAAGTTAGGTGGCTTCCTCCTTTGTTCAAATGCTGCTTGGAATTCAGCTGTCCAGACGAACCCTCTGAGAAGGTGACTTTGTTCTCACATTCCTTTCCTGGTAACCAAGAAAACCAGACTCAAATATCGCTTGAACAAAGACGGGTGATCTTTTAGATGTCAGAAGGAAATTTAAAAAAAAAAAAAAAACAACCCAGGCCCCATGAAGCCACAGCAATGGAACCTTGCTTTTATCTATAAAAAAACAGCAGAATATTCTGAAACAGATGGAAAACTTCATTTCTGTAGGATGGCAGGCAGGAACAGAAAGGGAACTTCCTCCCAAGACAGAGTGAGAGAGACTGGCTTCTTCTGTTCAGAACATGACAAGCTAGACAACGGATCCGAGGGGGGGGGGGAATGAAGAGGAGACTGGATTTATACCCCGTCCTTCACTACCTGAAGGCGTCTCAGAGTGGCTTACAATCTCCTTTCCCTTCCTCTCCCCACAACAGACACCCTGTGAGGTAGGCAGGGCTGAGAGAGCTCTCTCGAGAACTGCTCATGAGAGAACAGCTCTGAGAGAACGTACCCAAGGTCACACCAGCAGCTGCATGTGGAGGAGTGGGGAATCAAACCTGGTTCCCCCAGACCAGAGTCTGTGCTCCTACTAGAGATGTGAAGGCCCGGAAAAAAACCGGAAAAATTCAGAAAAAAAACGTTTTTTTCCCCTGAAGATTTTTTGTTTTTTTCCGAAAAATTGGAAAAATTGAAAAAATAAAATAAAATAAAAAATGATTATGGAACGTTTTATTTTAACATGATGAATAAAATATTTTAAGACAAGGTGTTCAAACAAAGGTTAGTGGAAAGGAGGGCCAATATTAAAACCTTTTCATAAAAAGAGGTACATGTATTTATTAATAATAACAAATTAAAACATATATAGGGGCCCAATTACAACCAATATATATAAAACATAACCATAACCAGGGCTAAAAAACTTTTATATATATATTGGTTGTAATTGGGCCCCTATATATGTTTTAATTTGTTATTATTAATAAATACATGTACCTCTTTTTATGAAAAGGTTTTAATATTGGCCCTCCTTTCCACTAACCTTTGTTTGGTTTTGGAGTTCTTTGTTAGGTTTAGTTTTTTTCCCTTTCTTGTTCCTGCTTCCAAATATTTTGCAAATCATTTCTAAAATATAC
>NW_015173290.1:0-11815 GCF_001447785.1 Gekko japonicus | reverse complement strand
GGATATCTAAATCCGCACATGGGGGGCAGCTGGGGGGCAGGGAGATTTTTCTGCACATTTGGGGCAAGCCCCAGATGTGCAGAAAAATCTAAAAACTGTAAAAAAAACCCACTATAGGGGGGATACTTAAATCCCCCCAAATGTAAAGGAGAAGGCTTTGCCGCCACCCCCACCACTGTAGGGGGGAGGAGGCAGGAGAAGGCTTGGCGGGCTGGCTGGCCGGCCGCTCAGGACTTGCTGCCGCCGCTGCGGAGCGGAGGGGAAAAGCTTGGTGTGCCCGCATGGCTCCGAGCCGTGGGTGCCGGGGGCGGGAGAGAACGTTTGGCGGCCCGGTGGGAGCCGCACGGGCCTTGCCGTGGGTGCCGGGAAGGCTTGGCAGGCCCGGTGGAAGCTGCACGGGCCTCGCCGTTGGTGCCGGGGGAAGGCTCCCCTGCGACTGCTTCCTCCTCCTCCGCATGGAGCTCCCCCCCCGCAAGTATCGCGGGTCCCCCTTCTTGTCTGATCTAATTCGGATCTAAATTCTGAAACCAGTAAATCCCTTTGGTCTCGTAAGGAGGCCTGGGCATCTCCTTCAGAATCCACTTTTGGGGATACAAACATCTTTTTTGCTCATAGGCATTTAAAAGAAGAGGAGAATAAGGTCACCAACATCTCAGTTCCTATAATAACCTCTTTTCTTCACTCTATTTTTTAAATTTCCCTTTTCCTTTTTTCTGGCTTCCTTACCCTCCTCCCAATCTCATGCCAATGTAAAAACTGTTCGAACTAACACAGTTGAGCAATGAAATCTGACATAAATTAATTGAAGCAACTCCCCCCCCCCAATTCAGCTACAAAATCCCCAACAGACCAACAATACTGTCAGTCATGGTACTGACAAGCAATACACAGTCTTACAATTGCCAGCAGAATTAACCAGTGATTAATTAATAAATTCACTCAAAATAAGTCAGGGCTAAGTTAATTAGCAAAGGCAATCAGCAACGGATCGATTAATGCAGCTGAACACTAATACATTAATTATGGGAGACAACAAGTGATAAACACCAAGAACACAATGTAATAGAGATAAATGAAGTCATTACTTTTGGAGTTAGCAACGATCTAGTTTAAAAGTAATGCCGCAATCAGTCACCAAATCCTAAACAGATCAACCACAATAATTAACACCAAGATTCTACGTAAAATCAACCATGGGTTTGTGAAGAGTTTCATCATTTCATTAATCAATGCCCATAGCTAATAGGAAAGAAGCAGCAAAACTTCTTCAGTCAACCTTTAAACAGATTCAGGTGGGTAGGCGTGTTGGTCTGAAGTGACAGAACCAAGTTCGAGTCTGGTGGCAGTGGAATATGAAAGCGTATACCCAGAATTACATTTTGTTGGTCTTAAAAGTGCCACTGGACTCAGACTTTATTCTAACCTTTAAACACATGATGTTACTTCTTCGTGGTCTCTTCCATTCACCCGTACGATGACAAAAAACTGCTAGAGACAAAGCGTCTCCAAACAGAGATGTGAGTCTTATAATTCCCACCAGGCTACTCTGTGCAGTATTTGTCATATACCCCCAAATATTGTCAGTCTAGGTTCTTCTCTGTAGGCACGCGCACAGTTCACGGTACTCCCGGGTAGTTTCAGAGGGTATCTGTGCTGATCTGCAGGACAAAAGCTACATTCACATATAGTACCACCTTATAGACCAGGGATGTCGAACTCGTTTGTTATGAGGGCCGGATCTGACATAAAGGAGACCTTGTTGGGCCGGGCCATGTGTGTCATAAAATGTAATGCCAGGTAGCGGAGATATAAACTTTATAAAGGACACAAACACAAAGGGTAAAAACATTAGCACTCTTGCAATATTTTGTTCATTCAACAGTGTCTGATAATTGACACCTCTTGCTCTGAGTTATCGCATCAAAATGTCTGCTGTTGCAATCTTGAGTGTGCTGTTCAGGTGTGTATCTGTAAGCTGCAAACCTACGGTGACGCAGCAGCAGCAGAACTGGAAGAAGAAGCAGAAGACAGCCAGTTCCACTGCGGGCCTGTCAGAAGCCCTCCGGGGGCCTAATCCGGCCCCCGGGCCACATGTTTGACACCCCTGTAATAAATACTATTTGGCTGCTTTATACTGAATCAGCAAGTGGACTGCAGAACTAGTAGTGGGAAATGGTTGGGAGGGAAGGCAGCATGGGGCAGCCCAACATTGTCCGACCTTGGAAGATAAGCAGGGTCCATACTTGGATGGGCCTGTCAGAATCGGACCCTTGCCTGGGTCAGTGAATCAGTATACTTGTAAATCTGGCTTTCTGATGTACATAGCTTTGCTTTGCTGAATTGCCTTATTGCTGCTTCTGCATTTCCTCCCTGCTTGTAGTTCCCAGGCCCATGTAGCACCTGCTGGCAATGCATCAGTCTATTCTCAAGGATCCTCCTCTGACATTCCGGAGGGGAGGACTGATTGAAACATGTCTGTGTGAACTTAGATAGCTGCACTTGGTAACACTAGGAAAGGGTGCCTCCTCCGTAAGGCCAGAGGAACTTCGCGTTTCTCGTGGCCTTGAGAGAGTCTTTACTGATAAGCATTCTCACCATTTTAATTGTACTGCAGTAACCTGTCTAATTGCTATGTAATCATGACATAGGAATGAGGGCTGGACCAAAGGTCTTGTAGTTTCCTACTTTGTATTATTTGTCAGTTCTGGCAAAGAGTTTCAACATTAAGCAACTTTCCTGACTTTCTCAATAAAGCCTGCTTAAAAGGACTTATTGCGTCTGAGAGTTACTGGACGAGCTGACACAACCAAGGAAGAGTCTTGCAGAGGAAGGCAACGGCAGACCACCTCTGCTTCTCACACGCCTTGAGAAAGCCCTCGCTGGGGTCTCCGTACATTGGGTTCTGACTTGGCGGCACTCTGCACGCACACACAGACTTAAAGGGGATTCCTTAAATACCTTAGCAAGGGAAGAGAGGTTCCTTGCGTCCTGTTTCATGTCAACCTGCCTCATACTGAATCAGACCCTCGGTCAATCAAGGTCAGTATTGTCTACTCAAGACTGGCAGCGGCCCTCCAGGGGTCTCAGGCTGAGGCCTTTCACACCACCTGCTGCTCAATCCAGAACTGGAGAGGCAGGAGACTGAACCTGGGACCTTCTGTGTGCAAAGCAGACGCCCTGCTACCGGGCCACGGCCCCGCCTCCAATTAGCAGAATTACATCACAGACTCATGAGAGCAAAAATGTGGGGGAGATGCCCTCCTTCCCCTACCTGGGCAGATGTCCTGGTGCTCAGGAGCTCCTCGAGGGGTGAGGAAGGAAGGAAGGCTTCAGGAGGGCCCCCCACACAGTGCCTCCCCTCCCGCAGGGCAGGAACCTTTGTGCGTTTCATACGCAGCAAACTAGAAGCAGCAGCCACCGGCAGGCTGAAATGGAGGCTGGCCCCGGGAAGGATGCTGCTGCAACCTGGGACCCCATATGTACCCCAGAGAGCACTGTGGTCAGGGACCCAGAATCAGCTGGTCCTCTTGAGCATCAAGGAGGCTTGGCTGGCGACGACTGGGGCTAGGGCTTTTTCAGTGGTGGCTCCACTCTGGTGGAATGAGCTCCCAGAGGAGACCAGGGCCCTGCGGGACCTTTGCAGGCCTGCAAGACGGAGCTCTTCCACCAGGCCTTTGGAGCCGCCACCGCTACCACCACCACTGTTATCAGTAACAACAACTGACACCTAGGGTGGTAGAGCCCTGATCCACTGGACCCTTTAACTACTGCCCGAGCCAATCCCCCTTATGACATCTGAAGTAATTTTCTATTACATCTGCAGCAGTCCAGTGGAGCTGACGCTACAAAACCTGGCACTTTATTTTATGTTTCGTTTTAACACTGTATTTTAACATTGTATTTATATCAGTTGTTATCGTGTTACATGCAGAGACATCACCCTGCCAACAAAAGTCCGCATGGTCAAAGCAATGGTATTCCCAGTAGTCATGTATGGCTGTGAGAGTTGGACTATAAGGAAGGCCGAGCGTCAAAGAATAGATTCTTTTGAACTATGGTGCTGGAGAAGACTCTTGAGAGTCCCTTGGACTGCAAGAAGATCAAATCAGTCGATCCTAAAAGAAATCAAGCCTGACTGTTCCCTGGAAGGCCAGATAATGAAACTGAAGCTCAAATACTTTGGCCACCCAATGAGAAGGGAGCACTCACTGAAGGAGAAGACCCTGATGCTGGGAAAGATTGAAGGTCAAAGAAGATGGGGACGACAAAGGATGAGATGGTTAGACAGTGTCGTAGATGCAACGAACATGAAGTTGAGCACGCTTCAGAGGACGGCGGAAGACAGGAAGGCCTGGCGTGATCTGGTCCATGGGGTCACGAAGAGTCGGACTCAACTGTGTGACTGAACAACAACAACGCTGCCCTGAGCCGGCCTTGGCCGGGATAAAAATTTAAATAAAATAAAATAAATAAGGGACTTGAAGTTCCTGGAGGAATAGGAAATGAAGGCTCTGTAAGCTTGCATGAAGTTACAGAAATTGTGAAGGACCTCCATCCATCCATCCATCCATCCGTCCGTCCGTCCGTCCATCCATCCATCCATCCATCCATCCTCACTCTGCTTCATCCTTCTTGGTTGGTCCACCAGAAGGACAAGACAGCATGCCTTTGCGTCTATCACTGTCCTGAGCAAGTTGGAAGGGACAACGAAGGGCAGGATGTAGCCACAAAGCCGTAACTGGAAGAAGTAGCAAGGAGGTTCCTGTGTTTCAGGAGAGACAGCAGTCCTCACCAATGTATCCTCTAAGCTGTTGAGTCTTGTGAGCAAAAATTCTACTTTGTGAGCTACTGGCATTAAAGTTGTGAGCGAGTGATTTGGCTACTGCATAAAGCAATTTGCTTTGGAGACACCCTTTCTGAGCTAAGACAAAAATTTGTGAGCTGGAGGCCAAAACATTGTGAGCTAGCTCACACTAACAGCTTAGAGGGAACATTGGTCCTCCCCCCCCCCCCTTTATTTTGAGGGACAGACAACAGCTGAATCCTCCCCCACCAGCCCCTCGAAGGAAGACCATCCTCACCTGAGTTCTCGG
Source organism: Gekko japonicus (assembly GCF_001447785.1). Lineage (NCBI taxonomy): Eukaryota > Metazoa > Chordata > Lepidosauria > Squamata > Gekkonidae > Gekko > Gekko japonicus. Next base: position 6,722 of record NW_015173290.1, on the reverse strand, counting down.
CTAGCTGCAACCTCTCCTCTCGCGGGAGGCTATGCTCAGGTTTGTAGCCGCAGCCCGCTCCGGTCTGCCTACGGCAAGCTTCGTCGTACTGCTTTTTGTGCTGCGGCCGGACAAACTGGTAAAACTCTTGGGTGGAAAAGAAGAAACAAAGTTAAGCCCACAACGAACGTTTATACAGTCACACGCCGCCGGAATGCTGTTAAAGCAACACCAGAACCTTAGATATTTGCCAGCTTCTCCTGGTAATTTCATAGGGCCATGCGGCATGATAATTAGAAGGTTGTGCAGCAGTCCCCAACATGGTGCCCTGTGGCTGCCACGGTGCCTTGCTCACACCTTCCTGGTGCCCACCAAGTAATTTTAGAAACTGTACAGAGCCAGATGGAACTTTTGCCCAGCCGGGCTTCTAATTGGCTGTGCAGATTTTTTAAAAATGTTGCTTTGGGAGCACCCGCCACCACAGTAGTACTGGGGAACCGACAACCATGTGGACAGCAGATGTGTAGGAACCAGGAGCCTGAGGACATGGTAGTCCTGTGGCTAGGCGGGATACAAATCGAAATTATAAATAAACTAGGGAAAAGGCCCGTTGTGGAAATAAATACAACGGCCTCTAGAAAGAGGCTCTGGGCGGGTGCCCTGGCCTTGGACACTCAGTGTCAATTTGCTGTGGTGACCTCGGCAGGGTATAATGACACTGAGTCCACCATTTTCTCCAGAGGAACTGATCTCTGCTACCTAAAGAACAGTTGTAATTTTGAGTGATTTCCAGCCCTCACCTGGAGATTGGACACATTTTACCTCAGAACAGAAAACTGTTTAGAATGTTAGAGGCAAAAGCCAATCAAGTCGCATATGCAAACGACCTCTGTGTTCTGAGGCAAAGGCCAATGAGGCTGCATATGCAAACGACCTCTGTGTTCTGAGGCAAAGGCCAATGAGGCTGCATATGCAAACGACCTCTGTGTTCTGAGGCAAAGGCCAATGAGGCTGCATATGCAAACGACCTCTGTGTTCTGAGGCAAAGGCCAATGAGGCTGCATATGCAAACGACCTCTGTGTTCTGAGGCAAAGGCCAATGAGGCTGCATATGCAAACGACCTCTGTGTTCTGAGGCAAAGGCCAATGAGGCTGCATATGCAAACGACCTCTGTGTTCTGACTGGCTATGGGGGGGAGAGGAACAGCAAAATGTTTAGAATGTTGGAGGCAGGACTCAGGCAAAGCAGCCAGTGGATAGGGAGACCCTCTGAATGACAGATCAGAGAGCGAACTGATTTTGGAGCGTGTGGAATGTTCTAGAGAAGTGCCAGCACCATTCGGCTTTTATTTATAAGGGAGATAAATAAAAATAAATAAAATGGTAAAAGAGAAGTATTGAACTCGCAGCTGGGCCCTTGAACAGAGGCAGCATCCTTGGAAAAGAGCAAGTTACTGGCACGAGTCTGGTTTCCTGAGAGGAAGGAGCTATGCGGACAGCTAAAGTCCTGAGAGCCATGCAGCACAAAAGCGGCGGGGTGAGCCAACGTGCTCGCTTACACATTCTGACTCCCAAATTGAAGTGATGCAGATGCTTAACTTGCAGACTTAAGAGCCACCACCCGCCTTTCCCATGATCAAATCGCTCCAGACACATTCATATTGCATAAACGGAAGCCCCCTGCACCCATGATTAAGCGTGAACCAGTAGATTAGTTAAGCAAATGCAATTTACAGCTCTCTATTAAGCTAACAGGAAGAAAGTTGATTCATTTGAAATGCGGCATTGGAGGAGTGTTTTACGATACAGCGGACTGCTGCGAATCAGTGGGTTCCAGGTCCAATCGAGCCCGAATGCTCCCTAGACGCTAAAATGATTCAACGGAGGCTATCATACTTTGGTCACATCACAGGAAGACAAGAGTCACTGGAAAAGACCATCGTGCTAGGAAAACTGGAAGGCAGCAGGACGAGAGGAAGAGGAGGAGGAGAGGAGATTGGATTCATACCCCATGCCCTTCACTACTCGAAGGAGTCTCAGAGCGGCTTACAAACTCCTTTTCCCTTCCCCTCCCCACAACAGTCACCCTGTGAGGCAGGTGGGGCTGAGAGAGCTCGAACAGCAACTGCTCTTTTTCAAGGACAGCTCTGACAGAACTATGGCTTGCCCAAGGTCATCCAGCAGGTGCAAGTGGAAGAGTGGGGGAATCAAACCCGGTTCTCCCAGATTAGAGTCCGCGCACTTCACCACTACACCAGACTGGCTCAACAGGAGACGGATCGACTCAATAAAGGAAGCCACGGCTCCGTTTGCAAGACCCGAGCAAGGCCCTTAACAACAGGACATTCTGGGGGTCATTCATTCACAGGGTCGCTGTAAGTCGGAAGCAACCTGACGGCGCTTGGCACGCACACGCTTTAAGTGCGAGGCTGGAAACCTGATGCGACCTCCAATCAAGTCCAGTGTGCTTTTCTTCCAAGATACAAAGAGAGTTACTAGCAGCCAGCTGGTTCCGTATCAAAAACAAGAAAGGCTTTGGTGCGGATATAGTTAAGAAAAATGAACTCAACGGGTCTGCAGCTACAGCGGGGGCATCTCGGAGCCGCCCCCCCCAACTTACTGCCCAGGCCTCCCGACTTCCTACCCAGCCGATTTATTATATTTTTCGTGTGCCCCACGGCTGCACTGAGCTGAGGTGTTGCCCTGCCCTGCCCTGCCTGACAGCAGTGTACCTCTGGCTGGCTGGGGGCCAGGTACGCGGCCCAGGGCTCTTTTTGTAGCAGGAACTCCTTTGCATATTAAGCGACACACCCCTAATGTAGCCAATCCTCCAAGAGCTTACAGTAGCCCCTGTAAGAAGAGCTACTGAGAGACAGCTCTGAGAGAACCTGTGACTGACCCAAGGTCACGCCAGCAGCTGCATGTGGAGGAGTGGGGAATCAAACCCGGTTCTCCCAGATAAGAGTCCACGCACTTAACCACTACACCAAACTGGCTCTCTTTTAAAAAGCTGCTGCAAAGGCAGCCACACACAAAGGAGCAGTAGGTCCCCCCCCCCGAAGAAAGAAGCCAATGCCCACAGAACACGTCCACCACGGCTGAGGTCTTACCTCGCAACAGGGCGTGCTTTTCCGGGTCTTCTGCGAAAAGGGTGTTCATCTGGGACAACATGGCATTGAAGTCATTCGTCTTCTTGTAGTGCTGGAGTGTCTGTGAAAACCGGTCGAAATTCAGCTGGCTGAGGGATCGCTTGACGGCTGCGATGAAGGCTGCAGACCGGGTTTTCTTGGGCTCTAGGGGGTCTCCCATGTAACTGGTCTTGAGAAAGAGAAAAAGCGCATGGAAGTCAGCGACAAAAACCAACTTTTGGCCTGCGGCCTCTTGATCAAACTCTCTATGGTCAATGATCCGCTCAGGGGAAAGAGAGCTATTTGATTAATTAATTAAAGCGATTTAATTTTTACACCACTTCTCTTCGACTAAGAGCTCGAAGCGGTTTACATTGATGGACAATTACAGTGATGAAAAAAGGTACACCAATTACATCAATATAAAATAGGTACAACTTTTTAAAAAAATATCGAATAAAATACTGTATAGTAATATAAAATAAACACACACAAAACCCATCTAATCCCATCCGTAAAAGCACAGGAACCCCAGCAAGTAACATCAAATACTACAATACCCACAAAGCAATGCTCCCTCTAAGCTGTGGAGTCTTGTGTGCAAAAATTCTACTTGGTGAGCTCCTGGCATTAAAGTTGTGAGCTAGCGATTTGGCTACGGCATAAATTAGTTTGGTCTGGAGCCCTCATTCCTGAGCTAAGACAAAAAATCTGTGAGCTGGAGGCTAAAAAACTGTGAGCTAGCTCACACTGACTCAGCTTAGAGGGAACACTGCTCTGGAGCCAGCCTTCCTGAGCGAAGTCAAAAATCTGTGAGCTGGAGGCTAAAAAACTGTGAGCTAGCTCACACTGACTCAGCTTAGAGGGAACACTGCTCTGGAGCCAGCCTTCCTGAGCGAAGACAAAAATGTGTGAGCTGGAGGCTAAAAAACAGTGAGCTAGCTCACACTGACTCAGCTTAGAGGGAACACTGCTCTGAAGCTGACTATACTTCACAAGCAAGAGCATACGGTGATTGCAGGCTAAAAAGAAGTGAGCTAGCTCACACTGACTCAGCTTAGAGGGAACACTGCCCACAAGCTGACTATACTTCACAAGCAAGAGCACACGGTGATTGCAGGGAGGGAGGAATGCACGTCTTTTGGGTTTGGGGGTCCCTGTATTCAACTCCATCCCCTCCGGCAACTGGAAGGGTGAGCCTTCCCTTCAGCCGGGGGGGGGGGGGGGGGGGGAGAACTGGCTCATCCCTGCCCTTGCAGATTTCCATGTTTTGTAAACAAATCTTAAAATCCTTTCATTCTTAGCACTGGTTGGTGGAATTACAGTTGGGGGAGGGTACACTTTTCAGACCTGCAGTATCTTCCTCCAGAATACTATAAACCGGTACATATGAAGATCAGATTCAGGTGGTCAGCCGTGTTGGTCAGAAGCAGCAGAACAAAGTTTTGAGTCGAGTGGCACCTTTGACACCAACAGAGCTTCATTCAAAGGGTAAGCTTTCGTGTGCAAAACACACTTCTTCAGACAGTTTTCGAGCAAGGGAACCTTTACCTTTACTATGTAAGGGTTGGGGCTGCGGTGGCTCAAGTGGTTAAGACGCTGAACTGCGGACCGGAAGGTCGGCAGTTCGAGACCCGAGTGTTGTGTGACAGAGTGAGCTCCCGTCTCTAGTTCCAGCTCCTGCCAACCGAGCAGTTTGAAAGCAAGAAATTGCAAGTAGATAAATAGGTACCGCTTCGGTGGGAAGGTAACAGCGTTCCGTGCGCCTCGGTGTCTAGTCATGCCGACCACATGACCACGGAGAAGTCTTTGGACAGTGCTGGCTCTTCGGCTTGGAAACGGAGATGAGCACTGCATCCCTAGTCGGATTCGACTGGCTTTCGAGCGAGGGAAACCTTTACCTTACGTAATGGTTGACTAGCTCTTTCATATTATTGTGTGTGTAAAGTGCCATCAAGTTGCAACTGACTCGTGGCAACCCCACGAGTCGCCACGAGTCAGCAAGGGGATTTCAGGGCAAGTGACAAGCAGAGGGGGTTGGCCATTGCCTGTCTCTGCACAGCCCTCCTTGGTGGTCTCCTATCCAAGTACCAACCCTGCTTAGCTTCCAAGATCTGATGAGACTGGGCTGTATCATGCCTTCTTCTATTCCTTCCTATACTAGAATCACAGAATCACAGAGTTTGAAAGGGCCATACAGGCCACCTGGTCCAACCCCCCCCCCCCCCGCTCAATGTGGGATCAGACTAGAGCAGGGGTGGGCAAACTGTGGCTCGGGAGCCACATGCGGCTCTTTCACACATATTGTGTGGGTCCCAGCAGGGCGGCTGGGGAAGTGAAGGGCAGGCATGCATTTTCTCCCTCCCTCCCATCTCTTTGCTTTCTCTCTCTCTCTCTCTTTCCACCTTTGTCATTCTTTCTTTCCACCTCTCTTTTTCTCTCTCTCTCTTAGACAAATAAATATCATTAGCAAACAAATAGATATTATCATTATCAAGATCTGTTTTTACCCCTTTTGTTTTTATTTTTGGCAGTCTCATTTAATGCTAATAAAAAAGCAAACGGGCGTATTTCTAAATCAGCGGTTCTCAACCCGTGGGCCGCGACCCCTTTGGGGGTCGAACGACCCTTTCACAGGGGTCGCCTAAGACCATCGGAAAACACAGTTATGAAGTAGCAACGAAAATAATTTTATGGTTGGGGGTCACCGCAACATGAGGAAAATGTATTAAAGGGTCGCGGCATTAGGAAGGTTGAGAACCACTGTTCTAAATAAAAACGTGCATATAATATTTGTTCATTTCTTGCGGCTCTTGAACATCTGACATTTCTTCTACGTGGCTCTTATGCTGAGCAGGTTTTGCCACCCCTGGCCTAGAGCATCCCGGACAAGTGTTTGTCCAGCCGCGGCTTAAAAACCGCCAGTGAGGGGGAGCTCACCACCTCCCCAGGCAGCTGATTCCACTATGGCACGACTCTGACTGTAAAAAAGTTTTTCCTAATGTCCATCCATTAATCTAAACCCATTCTTGCAAGTCCCATCCTCTGCTGCCCACAGGAACAGCTCCCTGCCCACCTCTAAGCGACAGCCCTTCAGATACTTCAAGACAGCAATCGTGTCCCCCCCCTCCACCTCCTCTTCTCCAGACTGAACGTTCCCAAGGTCCCTCCGCCTTTCCTCATCGAGGTTCTGGGTCTCCAGGCCCCGATCACCCTCGTCGCTCTCCTCTGCACCCGCTCCATTCTGTCCACAACCCTTTTGAAGTGAGGCCTCCAGAACTGCACACAGGACTCCAGGGGCGGCCTGACCAGTGCAGTACAAAGCGGGACTACTTCTCTTTACGGCAAGCAGGCTACTTGTTTTATGCTCTTGTCTGTACTGCAATCGGACTTGTAATGCTTTGCTTTAGTCACTGTCAGGCCAAGTTAGCAAAAAGGTGAGAGACGAATACTTTAAACCAGGACTATTTTTGGGCAGGAACGCACAGGAACGGAGTTCCGGCTGGCTCCCAAGTTGGCCATGCCCAGCAGGAACTCATTAGCATAATAGGCCACACCCAAGAGCAGAAACTCATTAGGTTTCATTAGGAATGTGCCCTCAGAAGGGACCTCTTC
>NW_015173289.1:62943-68452 GCF_001447785.1 Gekko japonicus | reverse complement strand
CCAGTGAAGATCCGATGAAGTCTTTGAAGGGCAGTTAATAGGCAGTGGGGAACCCAGAGGTGGGATATCCCCCAAAGCATCATACTGAGTCCCGAAGGACAGCACCTTCCTCCCCCCGCCCCCCCGCCTCCTTATTGCATCTGAAGACTCTGTGAAAGGGACAGGTCAGGATGGGGCTCAGCGCAGAGGAAACCCCTCCTGACTATTTGCAGTCCAAGGAAGCAATGGCTGCACAGGTCTGATTGGCCATAGCCTGTGTATCACTTAAAGCACCCCCCCCCCGACTATTTTAAAATACTATGGTTAGAAAAGAAAGAAAAAGGTTTACGAACGGGGGGAGACGAATGTACCTTTGACGGAATCGATACTTTAAAAATAGACAAAAGACAAGACGGTGTGGAAGGGCGGGCGGGACAGCCTCACGTGGGGAATATGCTTTGTGGAAGCAGGAGGCGGCTCCGGGTTTTATGGCCTGTTTGTAGGACACACAAAGGCAGGTTCTGCGCAAGAGATGATTAGGGAAGAACCTGGACGCCCAACTGCCATCGGTCCTGCCGTGCCCTTGCACAGATCCCAGGGTTGCCAGGTCCCAGGTCAGGGAAACTCCTGGAGGTTTTGGAGGTGGAGCCTGGGGGAGGGCGGGTGGGGGGGGGCGCTGACCAATGTTCCCTCTAAGCTGTGGAGTCTTGTGAGCAAAAAGTCTACTTTGTGAGCTACTGGCATTAAAGCTGTGAGCAAGCAGTTTGGCTGCTGCATGAATTAATTTGCTCTGGAGCCCCATCCTTCCTGAGCTAAGACAGAAATGTGTGAGCTGGAGGCTAACAAACTGTGAGCTAGCTCACACTAACTCAGCTTAGAGGGAACAATGGCGCTGACCTCTGCGGCCTCGAGATCTTTTGTCATTCTGGGAGATCTCCAGGCCCCACCTGGAGGCTGGCAACCCTACCTGTGGCATGGGTGCCTTTGGAAACTTTTTCACGGTTAGGGTGGTTCAGAGGTGGAATCAGCTGCCCGGGGAGGTGGTGAGCTTCCCTTCACCAACAGCTTTCGAGAAGAGGCTGGACGGATATTTGTCAGGGATGCTTTCGGCTGTTCCTGCACTGGGCGGCGGGGGGGCGCGCGCGGCGGTTTGGATTAAAACAGGGGTGTCGAACTCATTGGTTCTGAGGGCCGGATCTGACATAAATGAGACCTTGCCGGGCCGGGCCGGGCCAGACCACGTGTGTCATAGAATGCGATGCCAGGCAGTGGAGATATAAACTTTATAAAGGACACCAACACAAAGATGTTTTTTTTACTTAAAATAAAAACATGCTTAAAACGTTAGCTCTGTAAGCTGAAAACCTACTTTTGATTTAGAAGAAGAGAAGAGATATCCCGCCCTTCACTACCCGAAGGAGTCTCAGAGCGGCTTACAAACCCCTTTCCCTTCCCCTCCCCACAACAGACACCCCGTGAGGTAGGCGGGGCTGAGAGAGCTCTTGAGAGAACCGTCCTTGAGAGAACAGCTCTGAGAGAACTACGGCTTGCCCAAGGTCATCCAGCAGCTGCAAGTGGAGGAGTGGGGAATCAAACCCCGGTTCTCCCAGATTAGAGTCTGTGCACTGAACTACTACACCAAACTGGCTCTCATTATCAGCATTCACCACAGAAATCTCACGCTCAGAGTGCTGAGTCTAGGACCCAGGTTAAAACGCGAAATGTCTGAGCGATTAAGAGAGTCTGGCGAAGCAAGCGATGATGCAGCAGCAGCAAAACTGGAAGCAGGAGATGGGCAGTTCCACCGCGGGCCTGATGGAAGCCGTGGGGGGGGGGCTCATCCGGCTCCCGGTCCGCATGTTTGACACCACTGGACTAGATGGCCTGTATGGCCCCTTCCAACTCTATGATTCTGTGATTCTACAGTTCCAGTCACCCTTCCTCTGCAGCACAGTTGCCAACTCTGTGGAGGGAAATCCCTGGAGATTTTGTGGGTGGAATCTGGGGAGGGCGGGGTTTGGGGAGGGGGGGATGATGCCATAGACCCCCCCACCCTCCAAAGCAGCCATTTTTCTCCAGGGGAACCGATCTCTGTCACCCGGAGACCAGTTCTGCGGGGAGCATCGCAGTCCTCCTCTACGGTGGATTTTGCAGAGCTGGAAAAGGGCGGCCAAAACGGACAAGGGCTGCCGCCCCTTCCCCACAAGGAAAGGCCGATCAGCTGCTGGGGCTTTCCAGCTTAGGGGAAAGACAGCCGGTGGGGGGGATACGACCGATGTATAGAATAACGCACAGAGCAGGAAACGGTGGATGAGAAGAACCTCCTCCTCTCTCACCGTGCTAGAACTTGGAAGCACCGAATGAGGTTGATGGGCAGCAGGCTGAGGGCAGAGAAAAACGTTTCATGCCGTGCAGAACTAACTCATGGAACGCCTTGTCACAGAAGGCGGGCTGCCCGACGTGGCAGTGCCGTAAGTTCACGAAGAAGGGGCACGTCAATTGCTACTACCTAGCTTGGCTAAATGGAACCTCCACATTTAGAGGCAGTATACCTCTCTGGGGTTGCAAGCGTGGGTGGTGTTGTCCTCTGTGCCTCCCTGTGAGCCTTCCAGGGACATCTGGTTGGAACCCTTTGCCTATGAAGACAGGTTAAAGCACTTGGGGCTCTTGGGCTTGGAGAAACGACGGCTGAGGGGTGACGTGATCGAGGTTTACAAGATTATGCCTGGGATAGAGCAGGTAGAGAAAGAAGTCCTTTTCTCCCTTTCTCACAAGACAAGAACTCCTGGGCACTCCATGGAATTGCTGAGCAGTCGGGTTAGAAGGGATAAAAGGAAGTCCTTCTTCACCCAAAGAGTGATTAACACGTGGAATTCACTGCCACAGGAAGTGATGGCGGCTACAAGCACGGATGGCTTCAAGAGGGAACTGGATAAACATCTGGAGCAGAGGTCCGTCAGTGGCTATGAGCCACAACTAGATAGGAACGTTCAGTCTGTCTTCTTGGTGTTTGGGGGAGGCAGCAGTGGGAGGACTCCTGGAGTCTTGGCCCCACTGCTGGACCTCCTGATGGCACCTGGTATTTCTGGTCACTGTGTGACACAGAGTGTTGGACTGGATGGGCCGTTGGCCTGATCCAACACTGGCTTCTCTGATGTTCTTATGGTTGGCCACCGCGGGAAACACGATACTAGAGAAGCTACCTGCATTGTCTTGCCATGCTGCCCCTTCCGTGTGTCTTGCTCGTGGCTTACGAAGGTGGCCAAACGAAGCAGCAGAATGAGCCGTGCCCCTCCGGGCAGCCGGCTGAAATGCCTGGTCCTTTCCACACAAAGCACTCCCTGCAAACGGGGAAAGAAACCGCCTAGCAACCAGCACATCAAGTAGATTTGTTCAAGCCAAGCCCATTCCTTGCAGAGATGGTTTTCTACAAGTGGGGACTTCTTGAGAGCCACTGTGATGGAGTGGTCAGAGTGTCGGGCTAAGACCTGCAAGACCCAGGTTCGAATCCCCTCCCACTCTGCCATGGAAGCTCACCACGTGACCTTGGGCCAGCCACACACGCTGGGTTGTTGGGAAGATGAAATGGGGGACCGGAGACTGACGGATGCTAGCAGCTTCAGGTCCCTGTTATGGGGAAAGGCCAGGCATAAACGCAGGCAGGGAAGTAAAAAAATTAACACACACAGAGACAGCCAGTGTTCTGAAATGAAGCATCCCTTTCTGCTCTTCGCCACCCCAACTGATTCCCCCGCAGCTGACCGGTTTTGCAAGGGGAGGAGGGCAGGGACGTGTGAGAGGGCCCTTTCCTCCCTGTCTCCCCGACCGCCAGTCGGTGGAGCCAGCCGATCTAATGGACATTTGGCCCTTGTTCAATTCCAAATCGGGCCCTTGCTAAGCACCAGCCGCAGAAGGCGGTTTTCTCCTGAGCCTCCCCGCCTCCCTCCCTCGCCGCTTTCCAGGCAACTCCACCAAGGATGACAGGGTGAGCCTGAATCCACCAATAGCCTGAAAAGCGGCCGGGATGGGGTGCCAGTGGGAAAAGGATGTGAGCAGTCGGAGGAAGGAAAACGGAGGGAGTCTGGGCCAGGCCGGAATTGGGGGAGGGCAGTGGAAACGGCAAACCAGCCAGAGGACAGAAAGGCTGATCATCGCTGCCGCATGGCCAGTGAGGCTCCGGCCTTCTGCTGGTCTCAAAGGAAGCCCCACCAGCCTCTTCCCGCCCCTGTCCAGAGCGGACGACGGCAACTCAGTCCAAGGACATACCTACAGCCAGTGTTCTCTCCAAGCTGAGTGAGTGTGAGCTAGCTCACAGTTCTTTAGCCTCCGGCTCACACATTTTCGTCTTCGCTCAGGAACGAGGGCTCGGGAGCAAACTAACTTATGCAGTAGCCAACTCGCTCGCTCACGACTTTAATGTCAGCAGCTCACAAAGTAGAATTTCTGCTCACAAGAATCCACGGCTTAGAGGGAGCATTGCAGCAAGTGTTCCCTCTAAGTTGAGTCAGTGTGAGTGAGCTCACAGTTCTTTAGCTCACATTTTCGTCTTCGCTCAGGGAGGAGGGCTCCAGAGCAAACTAATTTATGCAGCAGCCAAATCGCTCACTCACGACTTTAAGAACATAAGAGACGCCAATGTTGGATCAGGCCAATGGCCCATCCAGTCCAACACCCTGTGTCACAGTGGTTGAAAATACCAGGGGCCATCAGGAGGTCCACCAGTGGGGCCAGGACACCAGAAGCCCTCCCACTGTTGACGCCCCCAAGCACCAAGATGACAGAGCATCCCTTGCCCCAGAGCCCCTATCTATACCTTCTGGCTAATAGCCACCGATGGACCTCTGCTCCATATGCTTATCTAATTCCCTTTTGAAGCCATCCATGCTTGTAGCTGCCACCACTTCCTGTGTCAGTGAATTCCATGTGGTTTTAATGTGTTTTCCATGTGACTTTAATGCCTGTAGCTAACAAAGTAGAATTTTTGCTCACAGGACTCCAAAGCTTAGAGGTAACATTAACAGCCACCACCACCACCCCGGTCAAAAACTGAAGCCTCTTGGGGCCGATTCCTCAATACTTGGGACCTCTTGGGTCACCCACGTACGTTCCGGCAACAACTGACACATGTGAAATGGAACTGGTCCCCAAGGCAGAGCTGCCTCACCTGCTGCTGGCTCTTAAGGGGGGCAGATGGATCCCATGGTCAGCAAGACAGAGAGCCATCAAGTCTTACACGACTGCGTGATTCCTTGTGGCCGGACGTGTGAACTAGCTGCGCACTGAAACGGAACGGCATTCCAGCTAACGTGGCGGGGTTCACTACAGTCCCCTCACCCCTCCCAAACTGGGAGCCAGTTTGGTGTCGTGGTTAAGACTCTAATCTGGGAGAACTGGGTTTGATTCCCCACTCCTCCACTTGCACCTGCTGGTGTGACCTTGGGTCAGTCACAAGCTCTGGCACAGCTGTCCTTGAAAAAGAGCAGTTTGTGTCAGAGTTCTCTCAGCCCCACCCACCTCACAGGGTGTCTGT
>NW_015173289.1:46107-59521 GCF_001447785.1 Gekko japonicus | reverse complement strand
AGGGCAGGGGACGTGTGAGAGGGCCCTTTCCTCCCTGTCTCCCCGACCGCCAGTCGGTGGAGCCAGCCGATCTAATGGACATTTGGCCCTTGTTCAATTCCAAATCGGGCCCTTGCTAAGCACCAGCCGCAGAAGGCGGTTTCGTCCTGAGCCTCCCCGCCTCCCTCCCTCGCCGCTTTCCAGGCAACTCCACCAAGGATGACAGGGTGAGCCTGAATCCACCAATAGCCTGAAAAGCGGCCGGGATGGGGTGCCAGTGGGAAAAGGATGTGAGCAGTCAGAGGAAGGAAAACGGAAGGAAGGGAGTCTGGGCCAGGCCGGAATTGGGGGAGGGCGGTGGAAACAGCAAACTAGACAGAGGACAGAAAGGCTGACCACCGCTGCCGCACGGCCAGTGAGGCTCCGGCCTTCTGCTGGTCTCAAAGGAAGCCCCACCAGCCTCTTCCCGCCCCTGTCCAGAGCGGACGACGGCAACTCAGTCCAAGGACATACCTACAGCCAGTGTTCTCTCCAAGCTGAGTGAGTGTGAGCTAGCTCACAGTTCTTTAGCCTCCGGCTCACACATTTTCGTCTTCGCTCAGGAACGAGGGCTCGGGAGCAAACTAACTTATGCAGTAGCCAACTCGCTCGCTCACGACTTTAATGTCAGCAGCTCACAAAGTAGAATTTCTGCTCACAAGAATCCACGGCTTAGAGGGAGCATTGCAGCAAGTGTTCCCTCTAAGTTGAGTCAGTGTGAGTGAGCTCACAGTTCTTTAGCTCACATTTTCGTCTTCGCTCAGGGAGGAGGGCTCCAGAGCAAACTAATTTATGCAGCAGCCAAATCGCTCACTCACGACTTTAAGAACATAAGAGACGCCAATGTTGGATCAGGCCAATGGCCCATCCAGTCCAACACCCTGTGTCACAGTGGTTGAAAATACCAGGGGCCATCAGGAGGTCCACCAGTGGGGCCAGGACACCAGAAGCCCTCCCACTGTTGACGCCCCCAAGCACCAAGATGACAGAGCATCCCTTGCCCCAGAGCCCCTATCTATACCTTCTGGCTAATAGCCACCGATGGACCTCTGCTCCATATGCTTATCTAATTCCCTTTTGAAGCCATCCATGCTTGTAGCTGCCACCACTTCCTGTGTCAGTGAATTCCATGTGGTTTTAATGTGTTTTCCATGTGACTTTAATGCCTGTAGCTAACAAAGTAGAATTTTTGCTCACAGGACTCCAAAGCTTAGAGGTAACATTAACAGCCACCACCACCACCCCGGTCAAAAACTGAAGCCTCTTGGGGCCGATTCCTCAATACTTGGGACCTCTTGGGTCACCCACGTACGTTCCGGCAACAACTGACACATGTGAAATGGAACTGGTCCCCAAGGCAGAGCTGCCTCACCTGCTGCTGGCTCTTAAGGGGGGCAGATGGATCCCATGGTCAGCAAGACAGAGAGCCATCAAGTCTTACACGACTGCGTGATTCCTTGTGGCCGGACGTGTGAACTAGCTGCGCACTGAAACGGAACGGCATTCCAGCTAACGTGGCGGGGTTCACTACAGTCCCCTCACCCCTCCCAAACTGGGAGCCAGTTTGGTGTCGTGGTTAAGACTCTAATCTGGGAGAACTGGGTTTGATTCCCCACTCCTCCACTTGCACCTGCTGGTGTGACCTTGGGTCAGTCACAAGCTCTGGCACAGCTGTCCTTGAAAAAGAGCAGTTTGTGTTAGAGTTCTATCAGCCCCACCCACCCCACAGGGTGTCTGTTGTGGGGAGGGGAAGGGAAAGGGGTTTGTAAGCCGCTCTGAGACTCCAAGCGAAGGGTGGGGTATAGATCCAATCTCTTCTTCTTCTAAACAGCTGGTATCACTGGTGTGTGTGTGTGTGTGTGTGTGTGTGTGTTGAAGATTCCACCTTGGCACTGTTGCTGAACACATCCCCCAGGGCAACAGTTCTCAAAATGTGGACTGCGACCCAAAAGTGGGTTGCAACTCTCTTGCAGGGGGGCTGGTAAGGCCAAGAGGAATGAAGAGGAGACAGAGTAAGTTTAGTGTGGTGGGTTAAGTGTGCGGACTCTAATCTGGGAGAACTGGGTTTGATTCCCCACTCCTCCACTTGCACCTGCTGGTGTGACCTTGGGTCAGTCACAAGCTCTGGCACAGCTGTCCTTGAAAAAGAGCAGTTTGTGTTAGAGTTCTATCAGCCCCACCCACCCCACAGGGTGTCTGTTGTGGGGAGGGGAAGGGAAAGGGGTTTGTAAGCCGCTCTGAGACTCCAAGTGAAGGGCGGGGTATAAATCCAATCTCCTCATCATCATCATCTCCGTATGGAATCGGCTGCCCTGGGGCATAAGGACGGCAGGGAGCCAGTTTGGCGTAGTGGTTAGGATCATGGACTCTAATCTGGGAGAACCAGATTTGATTCCCCACTCCTCCCTCCCATGCAGCTGCTGATGTGACCTTGGGTCAATCACGAGTTCTCTCAGAGCTTTTCTCTCAAGAGCAGTTATCTCACAGCTCTCTCAGTCCCACCTACCTCACGGACAGTGTTCCCTCCAAGCTGAGTTAGTGTGAGCCGGCTCACAGTTTTTTAGCCTCCATCTCACACATTTTTGTCTTCGCTCAGGGAGGAAGGCTCCAGAGCAAACTGATTGATGCAGCAGCCAAATCGCTTGCTCGCAACTTCAATGCCAGTAGCTCACAGAGTTGAATTCCTGCTCACAAGATTCCACAGCTTAGAGGGAGCACTGCTCACGGGGTGTCTGTCGCGGGGAGGGGAAGGGAAAGGAGTTTGTAAGCCACTCTGAGACCCCCTTCGGGTAGTGAAGGGCGGGGTATAAACCCAGTCTCTTCTTCTTCTTCTTAAAGAGGGGTGAAGCCAGTTCGTGAATGGGCCGTTGGCCTAAAGAGCTCAGTGAAACCTCCATAGGCAGGGGCAGTGTCCTCTGAAAACCCGACGCTAAGGTCAGACCACCGCTGAGGGCTATCGCGTTCCTGCCCTCCTTTGCTGGCTTACCGGAAGCATCTGGGTCATTGCTACCCCGGACCAGATGGACTCTCAGTCTGATCCAGCAGAGCCCAGCTTTTGTTGTTAACTGACACGTTTGTATGACAAAGAGTGACGGTCAAGGGAGGTCTTCCGAGAAGGCAGTGGGGGAAGAGACTTGGCCTTCCAACTCGACCGCTCTAGGATTTCAGCACCGGCCATGTAGCACCTTCTCCCCCAAGTGCAACACTCCAAGATCTGGTATCTAACGAAGGGGGCCTTGACTCCCGAACGCTCATCCTCCACAAAATCGTGTCGGCCTCTAAGGTGCTGCTGGATTCGAACTGAGCTCTTCTACCGCAGACCAACACAGCCCTTCTCTGAAATGACCCCCAAACTGAAGTCATCGCCATTCCCATGTTTTTGTTTGTCACATTAAATGTGTCTTTTTCAGAGACGGGGGTTGGGGGGAAATTGGAACAAATTAAATCAAAAGCCTCATAAAACATGTAAGAAATGCTTTTTAACACCCTCTAAGAATTCAACGCATTAGAGAGTTTAAAGCAAATCGCTTCAACTGCCTGATTCATCGTATTACTTGTGGTTTGGCGGGGAAATGTCAGGTGAGTTTCTAGAAGGGGGGGTGCCGAGTTTGGAGGGGGGGGGCTATTCGCATTTGGGTTGGTGGTTCAGCCTTTGCTACAGTTCAGACCAAAGCCAAGCCCTTGAACTCAGCTCCACTTCCAGGAATCAGACAGGCAGAGAGGCATTTGAACAATGAAGGACAGCGTTTCTGGACATGTCCAGAGTGTGGCCAGAGTTTCGCGACTGACCTTTTGTTTTCAAAGCTGGGCCAAAATTTTGCATACATTTAAAATCTGATTATTATTATTTTTTAATCATCCAACAGAAGTTCCAGAATGTCAACATTTAATTCTGAGGGTCCCTTTTTTTAAAAAGAAGAAGTAAATGGGATTTTTTTTAAAATTAGAAGTGAAGGTAACAAGGTTTCGTATAAAACTTTCTTTGACAATATTTGACAACTCTCCTTTCTGCTTGCTTTAATTTGGTGTTTTACATATATGTGTATTGTTCTTAACTTTGGTTTTGATGGCTTTGTAACTGTTTGCCAGCTTGGAAGCCCTAACTGGGTGGACAGGTGGGAAACAAATGTTTTTAAACAAATAAGCCCTGCTTCCATGAAGATCAGTGGCATCCACGGCTGGCTGACCGGTGAACACATGGCTTTGTAACTGTTTGCCAGCTTGGAAGCCCTAACTGGGTGGGACAGGTGGGAAGCGAATGTTTTTAAACAAATAAGCCCTGCTTTCATGAAGATCAGTGGCATCCACGGCTGGTTGACCGGTGAACACATCGGGGGATTTGAACTCGCAGCATCCAGCAGTGCTAAGAACCTGGAACCGGCACAGCTGGGGGGGGGGAGCTACTGGAGCACAGATCCTGATTTCCAGGAAACTGGGTCTTCGTGCTTCTTCCCTCCGAAACGTTTCCGCCCGAGAACAATAATTTATTGTTGCAGGGATTTCATTTTTAGATTTTTACGGGTCTGGGGAAAGGCATGGCCTGGGCCCCCGACGTCCCCGCGGCCTCTGGCCCCAAAGTTACTGAGTCACCAAAACGTGCTCCTGCTCATGCCATATGGGAAATGGGAGTCAGGAAACCAACGTGTCCTCCTGGCACAGCGCCTGTGGCTTTAGGAGATGCACGGCGGGCAGGCATTCAACAGGCAAGGATGTCGTTTCCCTCTCACCGGCTCTCTTCAAAAGTTCCTGCTCAGCTCTATTTATTTATGTTCCTTTATGTTTTAAAATTGGTTTTATTTGCTTCACTTGTCCCTGGCCTTCCTCCCCGACGGGGACCCAAAGCGGCTGACCTCGTTCCCCTCTGATCCATTTGATCCTCGCAGCAACATGAGCGTGCACAACTGCCCCAAGGCAGAATTCGAACTCAGCTCTCCCAGATCCTGCTCTGGCACTCTAACCACTACTACGCTATTATTTATTATTATTTATTATTATTTTCAATTTGTATCCCACCTTGCCAGGACAAGCTGGCTCAAGGCGGCGTACACGGGTTAAAATAGAATAAAACAACACACGAGTTAAATACAATAAAACAAGAAATACAATAAAATTCACATTAACAGCATAAAGTGCAAATACGGACAATGCAGCTGGTGGCGGCTATGATCAACTGGTAGAAGGCGGTGTCCAACAGTGTGTCACAGGGCATGTTCCAATGACTCGTCAGTGGTGGCTCCTAATCGTTGGCCTGGTGGAAGAGCTCCATTTTACAGGCCCCTGCGGAACTGTAGGAGGTCTCGCAAGGCCCTGATGCCCTCCGGGAGCTCATTCCACCAGTGTGGAGCCGCCACTGAGAAGGCCCTGGTTCTAGTAACGGCCAGCCTGGCGTCTTTCGGGCCAGGGAAAGTCAGGCGGTTTTGCGACCCTGACCTCAGTGCTCTCTGGGGTACATATGGGGAGAGGCGGTCCCTCAGGTACACAGGCCCCCGACCCTATAGGGCTTTAAGGGTCAAAGCCAGCACCTTGAAACGAATCCGGTAGGCTATTGGCAGCCAGTGCAATGCCTTCAGCGCAGGCTGGATGTGGTCTATAGAGAGGCCCATCAACAGCCTGGCTGCCACATTTTGCACTGGCTCGTGCAGGAAAAGTAGCTGTGCTGGGTCGTGCCTGCCCAACCTGTTCCAAGATGGCCCTGGGGTAACTCTGTTCAGGTGGTGGTGGGGTGTTTATTAACCCCATTCAGGAAGCTGGCATTAAGCCGCTGGGGGGGGGGCAATAAATGCAAGGCCAGGGCTGAAAGAGTTCATCCTTTCCCTGCTTTCTCCCTTAACAGATTGGACTCGGCACAGAGGAGGCCTCTCCAACCCTTTCTGAGGTTGCGCTTTCCCCCAATCCTGCACCAGGCTTGGTTTTTCTCCTACAGGATGGATGGTGGCGCTCAAAGAGTTAAAATCTGTTGCCTCGTCCCCCCCCCCCATTAAGCCATGGCAGTTCCCCTACCCCTAAAATGCCATTCAAATTCAATTTCCAGTCCCCACACATTGTGGCTAGTTCTCAAGAAGTTTACATTTTTTTGCCCGGTTACACTGCAAAGTGTTCATTCCAGGCAGGACACACACATACCCCCTTCTCCGGGGTGTGTGTGTATGTGTTAAGTAAAGTCTCTCTCCAATTACCCGGGTGTCTGATCCTGGCTGGTGGAACTTAATTCATAGAATCATACAGTTGGAAGGGACCTCCAAGGCCATCTAGTCCAACCCCCTGCACAATGCAAGAAATTCCCAAATATCCTCCCCCCACACACCCAGTGACCCGTTCCGTGCCCAGAAGAGGACCAATAAACCTCCAGGATCCCCGGGGGCCAAACTGGCCAGGAGAAGAATGGCTTCCTGACCCCCAACGTGGCGATCAGCATTTCCCCGGGCGTGTCAGAAAGGGGCCATGAGAACTCAGCCCTGAGGCCACCCGTCCTGCCCTCCCTCTCACGATCTGCCCAAGTTCACAGAATCCACATGGCTGCCAGATGGCCACCTGGCCTCCGCTTGAAAACCTCTAAAGGAGGAGAGCCCACCACCTCCTGAGGAAGAAGAAGAAGAGAAGAGATTGGATTTATACCCCGCCCTTCACTATCCAAGGGAGTCTCAGAGCGGCTGACAAACTCCTTTCCCTTCCCCGGCCCCACAACAGACACCCTGGGAGGCAGGTGGGGCTGAGAGAGCTCTTTCGAGGACTACCCTTTCAGGGACAGCTCTTGTCAGAACTACGGCTTGTCCAAGGTCATCCAGCAGCTGCAAGTGGAGGCGTGGGGAATCAAGCCCGGTTCTCCCCAGATTAGAGTCCCCGCACTTCACCACGACACCAAACTGGCTGTTCCACTGAGGAACCGCTCGGTCAGAGGAAGTCCTTCCTAATGTTTAGCTGAAAACATTACCCCCCACCCCCAGCTCCTCTTGCCTGGCACCGGCGGAGTCCTGGGTGGGTGGAGGAGGCTGGTGAGGAAAGGGTTACAAGGAGGCGACCTGGTGCCTAGCAACTGCAGGGTTCACCAGAGGCGCGTGCCCTCCCGGAGAGTCTGGCGAGCACAGGGTTAAGCCAGCCCGCCCGCCCAGGGAGGGAGGCTGGCTGGCTGGCTGGAGGGAAGGAGCCGCCGCCGGGGAAGAGCCTTTGGCTGGCTCAGTTGAGTCTCTGCCGGGCAAGAGGCAGACGGAGGAGAGCGGCCCACCCCACCCCGCTCTGAACCACCTGGGCTCTGCTGCCTGTGCCAAGGCATCCTGCCATCGCCACCCAGGAAACCACCTGCCACCCTCACAGCGCCAGGGCTGGAGGCTCCGATGGGAGAGGGGCAGGATGTCCCGGCTGCCTGACCGTGCCCCCTCTGTGCCAGCGGAGGAGACTCCGGGCGCGGGGACCCGCCTGAGCCGGGGCCAGCCTCGACGGTAAGCGTGGCATCGCTGGGCACCCAGCTGGGGTGGGGGTGGGTGGGACGGAAACTCACCAGGCGCGGGTGGCTCTTCTGGCCATTTCACACCTGCCATACGGTGGGAGAATGATGAGGACCTCTGAGCATATACAGAGGACCTTTGCCTTCACCCCCCCCAATCCGTGTGAAGGCACAGCCTGAGTTCCGGGGAAGGGTTTCCAACCCAGGGGGCTTCTGCTCTGGCACCTCCGTGGGAAATTAAGCCCTGTGAGCCCCGTTTACTTAGGCTTCCCCGGGAGGGGGGCCGGCATGTGTCAGGCGATCCCGTCTGAACCTTACAACACCCTTGCAAGGTAGGTCGGGCCCAAGGGTGCGCAATAAGCTTGAGGGCACACAGAGCATCTGAACCCAGGTCCCTGCTCTCCGTACACCGAATAAGGGATGTATCCTTTCCACAGTGGCGTGCCTCTCCTGACGTTCATCTGACCGGGGAACAGGACCCCGGTGTAGCGTGCCTTTAACAGCAAAGGTTTAATTTGGTGGTTCTTAAATGTCTCCCTCTGTGTCGGGTTGAGAGTCCCGTGAACTGACAGCATGGCCGATGTTCACCGGCAAGCAGGAGGCATCGAGGGTTCAAAGCCACCTCGAAAGGCCACCTGCTGGCTTGGGGCCCTCTGGCCATGGAGGACAGTCCCTGGATATGGGACCTCACTCCAGTCGAACCCCAGGCCTCAGAGGAGGAGGAGGAGGAGGAGGAGGAAACATGCTGAGTGTGGGCCTCTGGAATCTGGCCAGGCGGCTGTGCTCCTACGGACAGCCCTGCTGCTGAGCACCAGTCCTGGGTTCCTGGTTTTGGGAGGGGCATCATTCGCCCCCCTCCCATTCTCCTGGCCCTCTGAATGACAAAGTCCAGACGCAGGCCACAGAGAGAGATGAAGGGGGCAGCCTCCTCCGCCACTGCTGTCCTTGTGGACCACTCCCACGCTCTTTAACAACTTGATTCCTTGATTCCCTGCCTTCCTCCCTTAACGGAGACCCGAAGCGGCCGACACTGTCGTCCCCTCCTCCGTTTTGTCCTCACAACAGCCCTGCGAGGTAGGTGAGGCCGAGAGAAAGCGTGGCGGGCCCAAGGTCAACAGTGAAGATACTAGAGGCCCCCCCCCGTACATTTTCCAAAGTCTTTTAAAAATATTTTTGTGTATTACAGAAAAACGGTGGGGGTACAGAAAAGGGCGGAAAAGGGAAAAAATGGGTTATATGACATAATTACGTGATTGCATTTGTCAAAGAAGAGCGTGTCGTTCATGATGTATAGGACAGAGAACTTTTCCCTTTCACCCCCTCCATGATCATTTTCGCCCCGACGCTGTCAGTTCGAACACTGCTGGGAAACCCAGTGTGCCTGTGATGCCTGCCGGGGAGGGGAAAGGAGTTCAGACCCATCAAAAGCAATTTCCCTCATTGCCACCTTTCTGCCAGGCATTTCTTCACCTCCGCATCTGTTGGGTGTGGTGGGGGAAGCAGGATATTTCCCGGCGGCTGAGTTCCACAAACCCAAATGTCACAGCCTCTGGGGAGAAGCTTTCCCACCCCACCTCTTGGGGGGCCCGGCTCTGGGTCTGCTGGCAAAGCATTGAAACGCCCCCCCATACTCCCGTGTCTCCCCCCCGCTGCCCCCAATTGATTGATTTAGCTTTATACTCCCAGCTTTGCTACATGGCTGAGGGCCGCCAGAGAGGCTAACGAAATCGTAAATGGGAGAGTAATGAAATTTGCGGAAACGCAATATGGAACGCAGTTTAGAAACACACAGACTGTGCGGCCACCCCGGCCATATTAATCACCCCTTCAGCCGGCAAACGGTCCCTGGAGTAGGAAGGGCGTCTCTCTCATCCCCAGGAGACGAGCGGGGCGTTAGCCCAGCCACACTGGGGCCAGCCTTGCCAAGCAGCCGGTGAGCCCGTCGGTCCCCAAGGGCAGAGGTCAAGTGAGGCACCTGGAGCTCAGCCTCCTTCCAAGAGGCGAGAAGGTCCCGCCCTGGGGGACGGGCCCCTGGAGGGCTCTCAGACGTTGACGCCAACTGCCTGTGCCCCAAAAAGGACCGAGCGCTGTCCTTGCCCTTTTAGGAGAGGTGTGAGTTGTTCCCACCCACCCACTCCCATAATCAGATCCTGGAACTTCCTGAAACTTCCTGTATTGCCTCCAAATGCATCACAGCCTAGACCGGCTGGTGGGGAAAAGGCAACCCAGTTAGTTCTTAAAGGCCAGGTAGGTTCATGGGTGGGTGGCCGTTGTCCGCCTCTGCGTAGCAACCATGGGCTTCTCTGGCGGCCTCCCATCCACTGTTCCCTCTAAGCTGAGTTCGTGTGGGCTCGCTCACAGTTTTTTTTAGCCTCTGGCTCACACAGCTGTGTCTTCGCTCAGGAAGGAGGGGACTCCAGAGCATGGCTCCAGAGCAAACTGATTTATGCAGCAGTCGCAACTTTAATCCCAGTGGCTCGCAAAGGAGAATTTTTGCTCACAAGACTCCACAGCATGGCTCCTATCCAAACACCAACCGGGGCCGACCCTGCTTAGCTTCCGAGATCTAACAAGACAGGTCCAGCCTGGGCCACCCAGGCCAGGGCGGAGACAGACAGCGGTGGTTGGCCCTTGCCTGCCTCTGCGTAGCAACACCCTGGACGACTTCCTTAGTGGTCTCCCATCCAGGGGCCAACTGGGGCCGTCCAGGTCAGGGCACAGCCGAGAGGTTACCAGCACCCCGTGTCCTGGTGTCCAGGTCATAATAGTTTAAGAGCGGGTGCAGCTGACCCCCTCCCCAAAGCCTGATACGAGGGACTCTTGGCTGAAGCGGATCCGATATTCCCTGTCAATGGTGCGGCCAAGGACGACCACCTCCGTAACAGCAACGGCTCCCAGGAGGGTCAGCCCCCCCCCCACCCGGACATCTCCGCCCCCTCTGGACTGAGCTCCGGCTCATTCACCTCCACACACACACACCACGGTTCCCGAGCCCCCTCTGGAAGTTCCACTGCCAGTGTTCCCTCTAAGCTGAGTTAGTGTGAGCTGGCTCACAGTTTTTTAGCCTCCAGCTGACACATTTTTGTCTCCGCGCAGGAAGGAGGGCTCCAGAGCAAACTAATTTATGCAGCAGCCAAATCGCTGGCTCACAACTTTCATGCCAGTAGCTCACAAAGTAGAATTTTTGCTCACAAGACTCCACAGCTTAGAGGGAACATTGTCCACTGCCTCAGCAGAAACGGAGAAACAGAGCAGGGTACGAGGTTGCCGGCCCCTTTGTGGCAGCCGGAGGTCTCCAAGACATTATAACTGATCCCCAGATGACAAAATTCAGAGGACAGATCTACAGACTGGAGGAGTCCGTTCCCCTGGAGGAAATGGCCACTTGACGGGTGGACTGTATGGCAGCATACCATGCTGAGAAACCTCCCCTCCCCAAATCCCACCCTCCCCAGGCCCCGATCCCAAATCTCCTGGAACTTCCCAACCCGGAGCTTGCGAACCTCGCTGGATGTCATCGCACAATGATGTCCTTCACCCCCAAATCTCCCCCCCCCCCGGTTAAACCGCACAGGAGAAAAGAAGGACCCTCACGGAACGAGGTCCGTGGGGAACCATTTCTGGATCTGACTGGCAGGTGTTCCGATTCCCCCGGCCCACCTGCGTAGTTTTAGGGGGCTCTGCAGGGGTTCATTTCGAAGCAGAGAGAGAGGGGCGAGACAGCCCGGAACAGTGTTCCCTCTAAGCTGAGTTACAGCCAGCTCAGTTTTTTAGCCTCCAGCTCACAGATTTTTGTCTTAATTCAGGAAGGATGGCTCCAGAGCAAACTAATTTATGCAGTAGCCAAATTACTCACTCACAGCTTTAATGCCGGCAGCTCACAAAGCAGAGTTTTTGCTCACAAGACTCCACAGATTAGAGAGGGAGCTTTGGCCTGGAGTCCACTTGGGAGTGTGAGGCTGCAGCTCAGCCTTTCAGGGAGGGCAAGTCTCCAGGCCTCTGGGTCAGCGGTTAATTTCTAGGAAAAAGGGAAGCCCGACGGAAAAGACTTGGGACGCCAGAACAGAAGAGGGTCAGCCGCTCTTGTGACCCAGTCCCATGCTTTAGGGCTGTCTTTCAGCACCCCGCAAAGTCCCTGGGGCTGGACGCCTGGCATGGCACGGCTTCCACAGAGGCACGGCACTTGGGGAAGGGCGGCTGTGACTGCACTCCGCTCCCACACTGGCATGACGCCCCGTGTGGAGTTAAACCGGGGCCCTCCGAAACCTCAAGCCGGTGGGCACCTTTGGGATTCTGAGAAAAAGGGGTGGCGTGCGACCGCGACATGGCTGCCGCAGGACCCAGAGCCGACCGTAAAACGTCAGGGTTAGGCATAACTCTGACAGTAAGTCTTGAACATTTCAGGCAGGAGCTTTGTTTAACAGAACGCCTTTTAAAACGGACGCGCTGTTTTGAAATATTTTCCCTGCATACGCACTGCTTATCTTCGATCACACAGTGGAGAGGTCCTTGCGCTATGCGGGCAGCTGTTGCCAAAGCAATGTTTTCACAGATCTGCACAGCCAGTTTCTCTGGCCAACCAAAAGGCCTGCCGCTGCCGGCACTGTCCGTTTTCTAAAGACGCCCGGTGGGTACCGTGGCGCCCACAGGCACCCCCTTGGGGACCCCTGAGTTAAACACAAGGTGCTGTGGGGGTGGCGGCAGGCTCCTAACTCAGCGGCTGGCCAACTTGACTCTGCTGTGCCAGGGAACTGCAGGCCCAGGGGCTGGTAGAGGTCGAAGGGGCTCACTGTGCAGACCAGGGAGCCCCAGCAGGGTGCCTGCCCCCCGCCCAAATGTTTCCTGGCTCCCACTTGCCTCTTGACTCCAGAGAGTCTTGAATGGAGCAGAAATAAAAACATGGAGCTTCAGGTCACTCCCTGCCGGCTGGCGGGCTGACTGGCCGGCAAAGTGTGGAGCTTATCTCCGACGGCTGAGTCATAGCGGCAGGGCCTCAGACTTTCTTATGTCCACGGGCCAGGCGGCCACTCCCTGTAGCCACGCAGGGGGCAACCCTCCCCTAGGAGACGGAACTCAAACACGAGCACAAAAGAAGAGATCTGCCGGATCACACCTGCCGGATCCTCCTCCTCCTCCTCCTCCTCCTCTCCCCCACGTTGGCCAGCCAGTTCCTCTGGAGGTCCAACGACAGGGCACAGAGGCCGAGGCCTTCCCCTGTTGTCATCTGGGATTCAGAGGTTGACTGCCTCGGGATATGGAGGCTCCACTTAAGAACATAAGAACATAAGAGACGCCAATGTTGGATCAGGCCAAAGGCCCACCCAGTCCAACACTCTGTGTCACACAGTGGCCAGAAATACCATGTGCCATCAGGAGGTCCACCAGTGGGGCCGGGACATTAGACACTTAAATCACTGTGGCTATTAGCCACTGATAAATGGCCTCTCTTCCCCACAGCAAAAGGTTACCCTGGTTTTCCTCGGCCTCCTTGACGCCGGAGGTACTTCAGAAGGGGGCAGTGCCTCGGTGCCTTTCGAAAGCAGCGGGCTTCCTTGGAGGAAGATGCCAACACTGTGCCACGAGCCCTGCCCTCCTGCCAGTCATCTTGTGGTAGTGCCCGCTCCCTTCTTGAGCTGAAACAGCCACTGGGGGACATTATTTGCCCTGCTGAGAAGCTACAGCCGCCCTCGCCGCCCCAGCTCGTGGCCAAGAATCCTGCCTAGTCTGGACCTTAGAGATCCTGGGACCAAAGTCAGCGCAAGTCAGAGTAGCCGGTATTCAATGAGAGGCAGTGTGGCACAGTGGTTGGTTTGGGGACTAGGATCTGGGAGAGCCGAGTTCGAATTCCCGCTTCAGCCAGGGAAGCTCGCTGGGTGACCTGGGGCCAGTCGCACGCTCTCAGCCTGACCCACCTCATCGGGTTGTTGTGAGGCTGAAACGAAGGAGAGGAGAACG
>NW_015173289.1:44793-46043 GCF_001447785.1 Gekko japonicus | reverse complement strand
GGGGGGGGGTAGAGGCGAGGCGGAAATGAAGCAAAGGCCTAAATACTAAGCCCGATGGACCCGTGGCTGGACCCGTCACAAAGATGGCTCCGCATGTCCAAAGGTATGTTAGGCACAGGAAATCGACTGCTTGGTCTTGTGGTCCAGAGGAGGAGCCAGGAAAGAACGAAAAACACACCAGCCCAGAAGTGGCGATAAGGGTGGGTGGGGTGGGGGAGTCCAAGCCAGGGAAGGGAGATGGAGGAGGAAGCCACTCAGGACGTCCCAGGGGAGGCAGGGTCCCCGGCCGGATGCTGGCAGACAAGCTGGGCGAAGGGTTCGGATTGATTCGCACAGAGCGAGTCCCGGAGGAAAGGCAGGCCTGGCCTACGCGAGAGGCGATCCAGTCCGGAGCGATGCGGCCCTGCAGTTCACAGGGGGGGTGACTCTGAAACGGCGCACGTGGCTTTGGAAAGAGCCCCGCGAGGGATGCTTCCAGAAACTGTACTGCTGCTGCCCTGGAACGAAAGAACCCGGGTTCGAAACAAGTGGCCGAGCTGACGCAATGTTCCCTCTCAGCTGTGGAGTCCTGTGAGCAAAAATTCTACCTGGTGAGCTCCCGGCATGAAAGTGGTGAGCGAGCGGATTTGGCTGCTGCATCAATCAGTTTGCTCTGGAGCCCTCCTTCCTGAGCGGAGACAAAAATGTGTGAGATGGAGGCTAAAAATCTGTGAGCTGGCTCACACTAACTCAGCTTAGAGGGAACTATGGAGCCGAGCTATTTAGGGGGAAAATCCCATTGCCTGTGTTAACGCCAACTTGAAATGTCACGTAACAGCAAGGGAGCGCCTGTTCTCATCAGAGAGAGAAAGACGGGGGGGGGGGCTCCCCCCCCCCAGCGTGCTTTATCACTTCTGGTGAACCTGGAAGCTGGCGGATGCTTCCTGCCTGGAGGACATTCCTCTAGTCCCGTGCTGAGGCCCGTCTGTCTGTCGGCGTACCTTAATTAACTTTTCCAAAGATCTGGCCTTGAGTTTGGAGAAGGGCACAGAGGAAGCACCACGCCAGTGGCAGGAAACCACGAGACGGGCCTGGCTAATGGCAGGCAGGTGGGACATCGGATTCTCTATTCATTTCTTAAAATGCTGCTTTGTGAGCTCCTGGCATGAAAGGGGTGAGCGAGCGGCTTTGGCTGCTGCATCAATCAGTTTGCTCTGGAGCCCTCCTTCCTGAGCGGAGACAAAAAATGTGTGAGCTAGAGGCTAAGAAAC
>NW_015173289.1:44584-44752 GCF_001447785.1 Gekko japonicus | reverse complement strand
TTAATAAGCGAAGTTATCACTGGTGGGAAGAGAGGAGGAGGAGGAAGAGGAAGAAGAAGAAGAAGAGATTGGATTTATACCCTGCCCTTCACTCGGCGTCTCAGAGCAGTTTACAATCCCCTTCCTTTCCTCTCCCCACAACAGACACCCTGCGAGGTGGGTGGGGCT
>NW_015173289.1:44266-44475 GCF_001447785.1 Gekko japonicus | reverse complement strand
ACACCAAACTGGCTCTCACACCACAGAGACTTCAATATTTCCCTCCCCATTTTGTTATCACCGCCATAGATGATAGTTTCAGCAAGTGGCCATGTTGGTCTGCAGTAGAAGAACTCGATTCGAGTCCAGCAGCACCTCAGAGGTCGACCAGATTTCCCCTGGGCGTGGTGTTCTAAGAGTCAGAGCTCCCTTCGTCTGCGACAGACGAG
>NW_015173289.1:42716-42899 GCF_001447785.1 Gekko japonicus | reverse complement strand
TCTCTGGGCCGGTGAGAGAGGCCCCGGGGCCGTGCCTCTGGCCCAGGCTTGCCCCAAACCCTAGACATGGTTATTTACTCGGAGCTGGGATTAAGTGGAGGAGGCGCTGGCCAGACGCACCCAAACACACCTGAGAGGGGCCGGCTGGGCCTTGCGGCTTCCTGCAGACGCCCCCCGCCCCCG
>NW_015173289.1:32933-42700 GCF_001447785.1 Gekko japonicus | reverse complement strand
CGAGGCTCGGGCTGCGCAAGAAATCTACCCACGCTCGAGCTTCCAGCTTAATAATCTACCAATTATAGTCTGCCGCAGGGGTCTTGTTGTAGAAAAAGAGCTGCCGGAGCTCATTAGCATAACTCATTAGCATAACTTATTTGCATATGCCACGCCCCCTGACATCACCGGAAGTGACAGAAGGCCACGCCCCCTGACATCACCGGAAGTGTTTATTCAGGGGTCTTGTTGTAGAAAAAGAGCTGCCGGAGCTCATTAGCATAACTCATTAGCATAACTTATTTGCATATGCCACGCCCCCTGACATCACCGGAAGTGACAGAAGGCCACACCCCCTGACATCACCGGAAGTGTGTCAGAAGGCCCGGCTACTTACCCTCCTGCTTCATCCTCATTCCCAAACGGAATGAGGATCGAAGCAGAGGGCGGGGTAAAGAAGGGGGCGGGGCTTCACCACGTGACCGCCCCGCCCCCTAGAGGCTCTCTTCCGGAGCTCCGTACCTGAGAGCTCCCCCCCGACTAGAGCCCTGGTCTGCCGCCCGATTTTCCCCCAACAGAAAAATTACGTCCTCCCCATCTTGGCACCCAGTTCTGCGGCACGTGACAGGCGGAAATCCAACGGGTCCGCTTGCTCCTGCCAGGAAGGGGTTTTTTGGGCAACTGGGTTTCCGCAGGCCGTACACCTATAAAAGGCGCAGGGGATGGTGGACGGGCGCGTTGTCCGCCTTGAACGGGGAGGCTGGATTGTTCCTCCCCCCTCCAATGCTCTGATCCCGTGAGAACTCCCTCCTGTGGGAGAGGAATGAATGCCCATCAGCTCGCACGGCGCACTCGAGAGTCCAACAGAGACTTCTTGTTCCTCAGAACTCAATCAAAACTTCCAACCAGTTTGCGGGGCTCATCTCTGAGCCCAGGCGAGAGACAGAGAGAGAGAGAGACAGAGAAAACACATTTGGGGGATATAAATAGGTCTATGGCAGGCTAATCAAATTGGGGTCTGAGAGCACCGGCTGTTATTAGGAGGGGGGGAGGCACAGCACCTGCTTGAAGGGGAAGGAGAGAGCCGGCAGGCAGCCCAGGTCTTCTGCAGCAAGCCATCCATGCCCTCGGCAACCACCGGCACCACGTGCAATGTGGAGAGGGAGAAGACAGCGCTTCCTCTCCTCTGCATTTGCCTGGGACTCGGGGTGGAAACGGGATGTTTTCCTGGTTAGGCACCGGCTTCTATATTTCTGTCCCCAAAAGGGTTCCCAAAGCGGCTAAGCCTCAGCAAGGCAGGCAGGCTGATACACCATGCGGCCCGCCTGGGCGGAGAGTATTTCGCTGTCGCGTTGACGGATCCCATTTGAATCCTGCCTTCCCTCCGTGGGGACAGGGGAGGAGGCAACCCTATGTTATCTCCCCAGTAAGTTACAGTGGCTCACCCGAGGCCCACTCGGAAATCGGCCACCAACGGTCACCCGTAAAAGTCAAGCGGGAAGGAAAGGAGAGGGGGCACGAGAGAGGAAGGAAACAAGATGGAAACGCCTGAGCCAAAACCAGGGGACTTTCCGCAGCACCGCTGAAAGCCAGCCCCGGCTCTCAGTCCTGCGGAAGGGAGAAGTTCTACCAGTGCACCTTCTCCCCACTCCCCTGCTGGGTGCTCAGTTTTCCAAACGTGGCTTGGAGGCCACCAGGCCTCCAGACCCATCCATGCCGGGGACTGGCTGTGGGAAACGGGTGGTGTGGGAAAGACACTTGGCACATGCCCCAGGGCACCCTCATCATGACAACTCATCTCTTCCGCGTCTGATTTCTGGAGTTTTGAACCGTTTCCTGTGCCGAAATGTTCCCTCCAAGCTGAGTGAGTGTGAGCTAACTCACAGTTTTTTAGCCTCTGGCTCACACATTTTTGTCTCGGCTCAGGAAGGATGGGGCTCCAGAGCAAACTGATTGATGCAGCAGCCCAATCGCTGGCTCACAACTTTAATGCCGGTAGCTCACAAAGTAGAATTTTTGCTCACAAGACTCCACAGCTTAGAGGGAACATTGGTCTCCTCCCCCTGGAAGGTTAGGGGGCATCTAGGCATTTAGCAAAGCGCCCCTTCCGGGGAGGGGGCAGAGCTGAATGCTTGTGGGGCTAGGAGGGGTGGTCCCCGGGATGAGAGAAGGAGAGGTTGGAAATTGCAGAAGCCAGAACCCAAAGGACGCTGGTTTGGAGAGTCCTAAGTATAGCCCGATCTCTTCAGATCTCAGAAGCTGAGCGGGGTCAGCCTGGGTCAGTATTTGGATGGGAGACCGCCCAGGAAGTCCAGGGTCCTGACGCGGAGGTAGGCCTCTGAACGCCTCTTGCCTTGAAAGCCCCAAGGAGTTGCCATTAGTCGGCTGTGACCTGACGGCACTGTCCCCCCACAAGCATTTCCAAAAGACCACGCCCCTCCCTCCCGCCCAGCCAAATGTAATGTCCTTACTTCCCCCCTTTTTTTACCCTTGCTAAAGTTGGTGGTGAGGCAGGCAACTTCGCTTCCAAGGCAGAGAAAGTCCGCCCGCCACTGGCTAGTCGGGGGGGGGGGGGGAGCAGGTGGCCAGCGGGACTTTGGCGGGCTTAATCTCGTTTGGGCTGGTAATCGGAAAGAAGAAGCCAATGTCCTCCTGGGGAGGGAGGGGAAGGAGCTGCCGTCCTCCCCCACACTGTCGTCGCTCTGCCTCCTTGCGAGGGAGCTGCTTCCTGCAGAGGACGGGAGGTTTTCCTGCACCACCTCCTGGCTCATGTACCCCCCACCCACCCCCGTCTGTCAGCTTGGCCTAAGACCTCGGGGGTAAGCCTGCAGGGGAACCGGTGTAGTGTAGCATAACGGTCATCCACCGGAGAGAGCTGGGTTCAAATCCCCACTGTGCTGTCAGACTCCCGGGGTGGTCTTGGAGCAGTCAGCACCTACCTCACAGGGGTGTAATGAGGATAATATGGGAAAAGGGAGAAGCAGGACATGGAATGCTACCCCGAGGGCATGGGTGGAAGGGCAGAATTTTTAAAAAGCGATATTGCTGAATTAATCGATCCATATTTAAGGAACGAAAGTTGGTTAGTTTTAGAACCCACTCCATTGCAATTTTAAGGAAGAAGAAGAGGAGGAGGAGGAGGAGGAGAAGGAGATTGGATTTATACCCCGCCCTTCACTGGGCGTCTCAGAGCAGCTTACAAACCCCACAACAGACACCCTGTGAGGTAGGCGGGGCTGAGAGAGCTTTGACAGAAACTGCTCTTTTTCAAGAACAGCTCTGACCAGAACTACGGCTTGCCCAAGGCCATCCAGGGAATCACACCCGGTTCTCCCAGATTAGAGTCTGCACACTTAACCACTACACCAAACTGGCTCTCAAGAGCTAAAACCCTCCCTGGAGAGAAGTCCCCCCCCCAAAGGACACTCCAGGGAAGTCTGAACGCAGCAGAACTTGGGAGCCTGTGCGGAAGCCGAGCTGGTGTGAACGTTGATTTGGCTGGGAGACCATTTGCACGACCGCAAGGGACTGCTTCCACAGAGTGCAGGGTGCCACAGGTGGCAAGCCAGGACCTCGCGACTTAGGGGCACCCTGTTAGAACATTCAAACCCTGGTGGCCATCGCGACCTCATTGAGGGTTCAGCACAATGGCTGCCTCGGGCTCTGACCCAAGACTGGGATGGGATTTCAGGAGCAGGGAGTTCCACAGCTGGGAATAACTTAGCACTATCAGGGAGAACCCCACTGCCTTCTTCCCTTTACTCTCTGGACTAGGTAAGTCCACCGGATTCATAAGAACATAAGAGAGGCCATGTTGGATCAGGCCAGTGGCCCACCCAGTCCAACACTCTGGGTCACACAGGGGCCAAAAACACCAGGGGCCATCAGGAGGTCCATCAGAGGGGCCAGGACAATAGAAGCCCTCCCACTCTTGCCCCCCCAAGCACCAAGAAGAGAGAGCATCACTGCCCCAGACAGAGTGTTCCATCTATGCCTTGTGACTAAGAGCCACTGATGGACCTCTGCTCCAGATGTTTCTCCAATCCCCTCTTGAAGCTGTCCGTGCTTGTAGCTGCCACCACCTCTTCCTGTGGCAGTGATTCCCTGGGACTGTAAGGTGCAAATGCTGAGATTTAATCATAGAATGTTAGAGTTGGAAGGGACTTTGCAAGTCATCTAGTCCAACCCCCTGCACTCTGCAGGAGCATAGCTGAAAGATAGCCCTACATACCTACACATACCCGAAAGATGGTCATCCAGCCTCCGCTTCAAAACGTCCAGCGAAGGAGCACCCACCACCTCCCAAGGCAGACTGTTCCACTGCTCAACCACTCTTAGAGTTAGGAAGTTCTTCCTGATATTTATTTATTTATTTTATTCAATTTATACCCCGCCCTCCCTGCAATGCGGGCTCAGGGCGGCTTACATAGTGGCAAACGCCAATATAAAACATATATAAAACCATTTAAAAACACAACAATACAAAAACATTTTTAACAAGTTATAAAGTGCTCCAGATGTTCGACATACTATTTCACCGATGGCGTATTTCGACTATTCAGCAACCTCTGCCAGGGAAGCGCTGATGTTCCCTCATCCAGGGCCAGGTGGAGATGGAATAATAATGATGGTAGTGGCGGCTCCTACTTGGAAGCCTGGTGGAAGAGCTCCGTCTTGCAGGCCCTACGGAACTGCATTAGGTCCCGCAGGGCCCTGATCTCCTCCGGGAGCTCGTTCCACCAGATAGGAGCCGCCACTGAGAAAGCCCTGGCCCTGGTAGCAGCCAGCCTGGCCTCTTTGGGACCTGGGATTACCAGGAGGTGTTGGGTCCCAGACCGAAGTGCTCGCGGGGGAACATATGAGGAAAGGCGGTCCCTTAGGTAAGCTTAGGTTTAGCCGGTATCGACTCCCTTGTCATTTCCACCCATTAGATCGAGTCTTGCAATCCGGAGCAAGAGAGAATAGATCTGCTCCATCTTCTACACGACAGCCTTTCAGATACTTGAAGACCGCAATCGTGTCCCCTCTAAGCCTTCTCTTTCCCAGGCTAAACAGACCCAACTCTTTCAACCTTCCCTCGTAAGACTTAGACTCCAACCCTCTCACCATCCCGGTTGCCCTCTTCTGGACACGCTCGAGCTTGTCAACATCCTTCCTAAAATTGAGGCACCTTGAGAATCTCAGCGTCCACTCTGAAAACAAAACAAGCCCCACACAGACCAAGGCCCTCGGGCTCCAAAACTAGGAGGCGGCGGCAAAGGATCTTTGAGGGTGACGGAGCCGACTCTCTGCGTGGGCAGAACGCCCGGGATTGAGCCCCCGGCGTCTGAATTGGGGATGAGACCACGGACAGCCGCTTGACGTCCACATGCTGAGCTTACTGGACTGGCCAGGATAAGGAAGCTTTGTGTGATGTTACGCCAACAAGCACACCTGCATGGATATCATCAATTGATATAGTTTTTTCGTATGTGGAACTTTGGAGGATTCTTCTACCGAGCCAAGCGGGGGACGCCGTTGGGGGCTTTTCGTACGGCTTTCTTTCGATGGGTCTGTGCCACCCACAACGGCCCCCGCAGACCCACCTGTCTGACGTGGGGAGCAAGAGAGGAGAAGAGGAGGTAGGGCAATTCTACAGTGAGTCTGGGAGAGGAACCAAAGGGCTTCGGCTCATCTGAGTGCTGACATAACCAGAGTTCCCTCTAAGCTGAGTTAGTGTGAGACTAGCTCACAGTTTCTTAGCCTCTGGCTCACACATTTTTGCCTTAGCTCGGGAAGGAGGGCTCCAGAGCAAACTATGTATGCCGCAGCCAAATGGCTCGCTCACTGCCAGTAGCTCACAAAGTAGGATTTTTGCTCACAAGACTCCACACAGCTTAGAGGGAGCATTGGACATGGCCCCTGCCGAGGGTCCCGAGTCCTGCCTTCCTGGCACAGCCTGGAGCTTCTCTGGAGCTGGGTGTCTTGCTCTCAGGACAGCGAGCTCCAGAGCCAGTTTGGTGTCGTGGTGAAGTGCGCGGACTCTAATCTGGGAGGACCGGGTTTGATTCCCCCACTTGCAGAGCTGTCCTCTCAAGGGCAGTCCTCGAGAGAGCTCTCTCAGCCCCGCCTACCTCTCTCAGCTCCG
The DNA here is from genome assembly GCF_001447785.1 of Gekko japonicus. NCBI lineage: Eukaryota > Metazoa > Chordata > Lepidosauria > Squamata > Gekkonidae > Gekko > Gekko japonicus. The sequence goes on along the minus strand of NW_015173289.1, from coordinate 36,594 downwards.
CCTACCTCACCGGGTGTCTGTTGTGGGGAGAGGAAGGGGAAAGGAGTTTGGAAGCCGCTCTGAGACTCTGAGTGGAGGGCAGGGTATGATTCCAATCTCTTCCTCTTCCCCTTCTTCCTCCTCCTCCTCCTCCCCAGCACTGCCTGCACTATCTAGTTACAGAGTAACGATGTTCCTCCTTTTGTTTGCCCCCCCCCCGTGCTCACCCCCCCCAAACCCCACCATTAACGATAGCGGGACAATTATTAACGGGTGTCGGGCAGCAGAGCAGGCCAATGATAGATGTCCGTGGCTTCTGCTTCATTTCATCCTGGCTCTTTCACAGCACAGGCCTGGAGAGGTGATGCCAGGTCTCCAGCAGGCTCCTGTCCCCATGTCTTTTAAGGGCAGCTTGATCAGCAGAGGTTTGCAGGAGAGAGCTTATATCTAGCCCCTGGAAAGTTTCACACCGTTTGGGCCACAAAGCCCTTCCTTTGAATCCCGGGTGTGTTGGAGTTGGGCTGAACCCCTCCCCCCGGGAAAGCCCTCTGGCCATGCTCAGAAGCGCTCCTCTCATTCTCACCCCTGAACCCCGGCAATGGAAAACGAGCGCTCGAAGCTCAAGCCCTGCTTCAAACCAAGTCGTCCCTCCTGCCCCCAAGACCGGCGTTGGCATCTGAAGGGAGGGCAAAAGCGGTGCAGCCGGGCGACCGGCTCAGGTGCCCGCTTTTCTGGATGCCGTTCGAGGCAGCCAAGCGGTGAACAGGAAAAGCCGACCCGGGGGGCACTGTCCGCCTGGAAGGCCCCCGCACGAAGCCTCGTTAAAAATGAGCCGTGCGCTTCTGTTTGGTTTTAAGAGGGCCTTGCATAAGAAAATTGCCAGCCAGATTGCAAGACAAGTTAATTAGTGGGAAGGAGTGTGCGTGTGTGGCAGCCGCGGAGTGCAGGGGGGGGAGAGACGTGCACACACACACACACACACACACACACACTGAATTTTCCACCTCCGGCTCCAGCCTCTCTCAGGCCACCCCTGCCTGGAAGGCGGAGAAGATTCCATGCTTGGGCCAAGCAGTCCAGCCGGGCAGGGAAGCATGGCACTGGCCTCCGTATGAAACCGATGGCATTTTGTGGGACGAAGGGCGCATCTGTCTGTTGTGTGTGGGGGGGGAAGGAGTCCAGACACAAAGTTCCCAGCTATTCTTGTGCTCTTTAGTGACTTTGTTTAAAGGTAACGGTCTCCCTTGCTCGAAAGCCAGTCAAATCCAACTCTAGGGGGGCGGTGCTCATCTCCGTTTCCAAGCCGAAGAGCCAGCGCTGTCTGAAGACCTCTCCGTGGTCAATTGGCTGGCATGACTTTCTCCCCAATGGGGGACCCGAAGCGGCTTCCATCATTCTCCTCCCCTCCAATAACCCTGCAAGGTAGGCCAGGCTGAGAAGAAGAAGAGCTGGTTTTTACACCCTGCTTTTCTCCAACAGAAGAAGCCTCAAAGCGGCTTACGATCGCCTTTCCCTTTGTCTCCCCACCACAGGCACCTTGTGAGGCACGTGGGGCCGAGAGAGCTCTGAGAGAAAGGCTCCGAGAGAACTTGTGACTGGCCCAGAGTCACCAGCAGGCACCATGTGGAGGCGGAGTGGGGAAATCAGACCCGGTTCTCCAGATTAGAGCCCGCCACTCTGAACACCACTACGGTCCAAGGTCACCTGGTAAGTGGGGATTCGAACCCGGGTCTCTCTAACCGCTACACGACACTGGCTCTCTTTGCCAAGTCCTCTTTGGAGGAGCCTCAGGGGGAGGGGGTGGATGCTCCTTCGCTGGACGTTTCCAAGCGGAGGCTGGACGACCATCTTCCGGGTATGTTGTCGGGCTCTCTTTCGGCTCTGCTCCTGCAGAGTGCGGGGGGTTGGACTAGATGACCTGCAAGGTCGCTTCCAACTCTAACATTCCATGATTCTATGAGCCAGTTACAAAATCCATTCGTCACGTAGCCTTTATTTTTTGCTTCTCCAAGCCCGAAGGGAGAGCACAGGCGAAGAAGGGAACCGCCTTGGATCTCGGCTTCCTGGACTTCCCACAATGCCCACCGGCAGTCATGCCTTGGACCCCAGAAGCTCTCCCGCCCCGCCCCCCGGCTGTGTGCAAGCACTGGCCCTCTTCCTTGGGCCGCCTTTGTCTCTGAGAAGTGACCCTACACTGCTCTGCCGGAGCATGAAGCCCTGACCCCCCCATTAGGCCCCCCGCCTCTGGCCAGGTGCACCCCGTGACACCTCTGATCCGCACAGCCCAGGCTCCGCACCTTCTCCAGAGTGGGAGTCTCCGGCTGAACGCTGGTCCCGCCCTGCCTCCTCTGCCGCAGAGGTCTGCCTGCCGTCTCCCCCCCCCCCCCCCCCCGTTCTGCTTCTTCCCGCTCCCTCTCCCTCCCTCTCCCCTCCCACCAAATTTCCCCACTGCAATTACGCCTCGTTTTGCCAATCGTGATGCCTGTTCCCGTCTCAGAGGGCAGCCAGGGCATGTTACTTAAGGGCCGGCATGCCTCGCTCTCCTGGGGATGGCCGGGTTGGGGAGCGTCGGAGAAGTCTCCATTAGAGGGGGAACAACCCCCCCCCCAGTTTGTTAAGTGCACGGACTCTAATAATCTGGGAGAACCAGGTTTGATTCCCCACTCCTCCTCCACTTGCAGCTGCTGGTGTGACCCTGAGTCAGTCACAAGTTCCCTCAGAGCTGTTCTCTCAGGAGCAGTCCTTGAGAGAGCTCTCTCAGCCCCACCTACCTCACAGGCAGTGTTCCCTCTAAGCTGAGTTAACGTGAGCTAGCTCACAGTTTCTTAGCCTCCGGCTCACACATTTTCCCCTTCACTCAGGAAGGAGGGCTCCAGAGCAAACTAATTCATGCAGCAGCCATATCGCTCGCTCACGACTTTAATGCCAGGAACTCACAAAGTAGAATTTTTGCTCACAGGACTCCACAGCTTAGGGGGAGCATTGGCGTGTCTGTTGTGGGGAGGGGAAGGGAAAGGAGACTGTCAGCCGCTCTGAGACTCTGAGTGAAGGGTGGGGTAGAAATCCAATCTCCTCTCTCCTTCTTCTGTTGAGTCACAGACGGCTTAAGGGGACCCTGCCGGGTTTTCAGGGCAAGAGACGTGCTGGGGAAATCAGACCCTGCCTGCCCCCGCATAGCGACCTTGGACTTCCTCGGTGGGCTCCCACCCGAGTGTTGACGGGGGCTGACCCCGCTTAGTTGCCGAGACCTGGCCACACTGGGGCAGCCGGGGCCGTCCTCAGGGCGGATCTCCCCCAGACCACCTCAGAGAGCTTCCCTTCCCGGAGAAGAGTTCTGGACCCCAGGACGGTGCTAGAAGCAAATAACTTCCTGGGTTTCTCTCTCAAGAGTTCTCTCTGAAAGCCAATGTGGCGCCGCGGTTGAGAGTGTTAGACCAGGATCTGGGAGACCCAGGTTCGAATCCCCCCACTCGTGCCACGGACACTTGTTAGGTTTCCGCAGCCTAACCCCCCTCGCAGGGTTGTTGTGATGATAAAATGGAGGCGAGGAGAACGCTGTCGGCTGCTTTGAGTCCCCATTAGGGGACAATGGTGGCGCACAAATGAAACAACACATAGTTTGGGAAATGGAGGAGGGCTGTTGTGTTTCCGTGTACCTATGAGCCCCAGAGAGCTCTACGCT
>NW_015173289.1:26965-32919 GCF_001447785.1 Gekko japonicus | reverse complement strand
TGCTAGCAGCCCCTCCGGGGTGTCCCCAGCCCGAGGGACGTCCGCGTCGCCTCGACCAGGGCCAGCGCTTTTTTGGCCCTTGCCCCAACTTGGTTGAAGCGGCAGAGTTCGTGGCCCCTCCCCAGTGCCCTGCGGCTCAGATGACATTACGTGGGCCCTGGAGCTGACACGAGGCGAGGGTCCCTTCTGTTATTGCTTGCTGTGCCCTCTGTTGCTTTATCGGCTTTATTGTTTCATGAATCTTGAGCTGTAAGCTGCCCTGAGCCCATTCGTAGGATAGGGTGGGGTATAAATTAATCAAATAATAAATAATAACAATACCAACAATAATAATATTTTGCTTCGTATACCCACTACAGGGTTTCCACTCCCTTGAACAACCCTCAGAGCATGCTCTAGTACACTCTGGTTCTAGCACCACGGGGACCGGGGAAACGTTTCGGCACTTTTGGGAATGAAAGAGACACCTTCTGTAGTACTCGGTCTGGATTTCCCAGGATCTCTCTGTTCCCTTTCCCCCAGTGTCCTCCAAATGCCTTACAGTAAACGCGACAGCACCAAAGTGAACTGACAGACCTGATGTCGCTCTCCTTTTTCCCTTCTGCTATTTGCAAGTCAGAGCTATCTGTTTACTCATGGCCAGAGAGAGCTAGGAAGGAAGGAAGGAAGGAAGGAAGGAAGGAAGGAAGGAAGGAAGGAAGGAAGGAAGGAAGGAAGGACAGAAAGAGAGAAGAGACAGAGAGAAAGAGAGGAGAGAAAGAAAGAGAGAGAGAGGAAGAGGGAGAGAAAGAGAAAGAAAGAGAGAGAAAGAGAGAGGGAGAAAGAGAGAGAAAGAAAGAGAGTGTGCAAGAAAGAGCAAAAGAGAAAGAGAGAGGAAGAAGGGGGGGGAGAAAGAGTGAGAAAGAAAGAGAGAGAGAGAGAGAGAGAGAAATAGGGAGAAAAGAGGGTGAAAGAGAGAGAGGGGAAAAGAAAGAGAGGGAGGGTGGGAGAAAGAAAGGGAGAAAGGGAGAGAGAAAGAAAGAAAGAGAAAGGAAGAGAGAGAGAGAAAGGCCACCCTGGGGAGAAGAGAACTGGGGGTAGGGATCCATATTTATTATTATAGACTGTGTTGACCCTGGTTTTCTGATCTGAGGAAGAGGCTGAGCGGCTGCTTCTTCCAGCGGTTTGTTTGGAGAGGGGGGGGGGCCCTGCCACTTCTGGCTTTGTTCCTTGCCCTTTAGAACCTGGCAGGAGATTCCCAGAGAATCGTGTTCTTGGAGGGGGGGTGGTCCCTATGACCTTCAGCTCCAGCCAGAAGGATTAAGGCTTGAGAAAGGTCAGCGTTAATTTTTCAGGAGCTGTTCTGTGCAGACTTTCGGTGCACAGCACTTTTCAGAGGCAGATTAATTAAGGCGCTAACGCGTTGCAGAGCTCAGCCAGAGATCAATTCCTGAAAAGAGAAACGGGCAGACGCTGGGGCTCAGGGATGGCCGAAGGGAACACCTTCTGCCCTAGACAGCCTTCCATCTAACCCCAGATCTGAGCCCCTGGACAGAGGGGCTTAGCACCGCGGAACTCTGTGCATGCTCAAGGACTTCTCTAGGCCACTGTTTGCAAACTATTGATACAGAATGTGCACAACCTTGCGAGGAACGGATGGGGAGCAGACTGAGGACCGGATTATCAGGGTGGGCCTTTTGCTCCCACCTTCCCCTGATTAGAAATGTGGGGAACAGATAGAGGCATCTTCGCTAACCCCAGATCTGAGCCCCTGGACAGAGGGGCTTAGCACCGCTGAACTCTGTGCATGCTCAAGGACTTATCTAGGCCACTGTTTGCAAACTATTGAAACAGAATGTGCACAACCTTGCGAGGACCGGATGGGGAGCAGATTGAGGACCGGATTAATTCAGGGTGGGCCTTTTGCTCCCACCATCCCCTGATTAGAAATGTGGGGAGCAGATAAAGGCATATTCAGATCTTTTGTTCACTCTAAGTACAAGCGAGAAGGGGATCTGCCCGGGATGGGTGGACGTTCTGGGCTGAGACAAATCAGCCCACAAAGTTTTTCCTAGGCTGCAGCACACGCACATGGAGTGAAATACTCTATCTGTACGGACAGGGGGGAAAAAGGCTATGCCTTTCCCCTTTTCCCTCCAGTAGGGAAGAATGCAAACCTGTCTGGCCAGGCCTAAGCGTCTCTTTCCTCCTCTTCTCCTGTCAAAGGCTGGAAAGGGGCAGGGAGGCAAGAAAGCTCAGGAGGAGGATGGGGCCCGCGCTTTCCAAAGCGCCTCCCCCACTCCGAACACCAATGCCCCCCTCATCCACAGCATCTGGTAACTGTGGCCATGCTAACCTTGTTAGAGTTGAAAACAATGCAGGGAGAGAGGAGCGTGAGGCGGAAACAACTTTGCCCAAAGGAGCAGCTGCCTTCTGTGGCCGGCACGCTGCGGGCTCGAGCTGTCCAGAAGGTGCTGGCCTGCATACTGAGACTCAGCCCTTGCTTGCTCTTGTACTCTGAAGGACATCCAAAGAGCCCTGCTGGGTCAGGCCAGGGAGGGTCCATCTAGTCCAGCCTCCTGCCTCACACAGTGGCCAACCAGTTCCTCTGGAGGGCCAACAACAGGGCATAGAGGCCGAGGCCTTCCCCTGAGAAGGACATCAGAAGAGCCCTGCTGGGTCAGACCAGGGAGGGTCCATCTAGTCCAGCATCCCGTCTCACACAGGGGCCAACCAGTCCCTCTGTAGGGCCAGCAACAGGGCAGAGAGACCGAGGCCTTTATAAGAATGTCAGAAGAGCCCTGCTGGGTCAGACCAGTGAGGGTCCATCTAGTCCAGCATCCTGTCTCACACAGTGTCCAATCAGTTCCTCTGGAGGGCCAACAAACAGGGCATGCAGGCCAAGGCCTTCCCCTGATAAGAACACCAGAAGAGCCCTGCTGGGTCAGACCAGTGAGGGTCCATCTAGTCCAGCATCCTGTCTCACACAGTGTCCAATCAGTTCCTCTGGAGGGCCAACAAACAGGGCATGCAGGCCAAGGCCTTCCCCTGATAAGAACACCAGAAGAGCCCTGCTGGGTCAGACCAGTGAGGGTCCATCTAGTCCAGCCTCCCGTCTCACACAGCGACCAGCCAGTTCCTCTGGAGGGCCAACATCAGGGCAGAGAGGCCAAGGCCTTCCCCTGATAAGGACATCAGAAGAGCGCTGCTGGGTCAGACCGGGGAGGGTCCATCTAGTCCAGCATCCTGTCTCACACAGTGGCCAGCCAGTTCCTCTGGAGGGCCAACAACAGGGCAGGGAGGCCGAGGCCTTCCCCTGAGGAGAACACCAGAAGAGCCCTGCTGGATCAGGCCAGTGAGGGTCCATCTAGTCCAGCATCCCGTCTCACCCAGGGGCAAGCCAGTTCCTCTGGAGGACCAACAACAGAGGAGAGAGGCCAAGGCCTTCCCCTGATCTTGCCGCCTGGCTCTGGGGTTCAGAGGCAGACTCCTGTTCTCCTGTCAAACAGTTCGGGCCCGGTTCTCTCCTTTCAGCTCTTTCCTGCCCTTTTTCGCCTCCCAGAAGTACTGCAGCCCCTCTTCAGTGGGCTGTGTTTTACTGACGGGGGGAGGGGCAGTCCCTGTGGGTGGGGCGGTCTCTGCTTCCCAGACCCACCAAGCAGAAAGGCAAGGTCTGGGGACAGGACAGTTGCTCCCCTGGGCAAATGCTGCACTTTAGTCCAGCTCTGAGCCACCAATCAGGACGGGGAAAGAGGCACTCTCGGAGATGGTGTCTCCCGTTTAAGGCTGCCGAGAAACGCCCACCACAGCTTTGCCAGCCTCCCACTGAGCCCCTCCCTCCCTCCCTCCAACTTGCTATCCCACAACTCCAGTCCTCTGCCACTAGCTGTGGCTGTCACCACAGTGGTCCCGGGTGTCATGCGTCCTCGTGGGCAGGACAGGGCCACAAACAAATGGGACTCATGACAGGGTGGTCCCAGATCCCGTGCCAAAACAGCTGCAGCCTGACGCTGTTATCAGTGTGCCAGCTGGCCTGATCCCGAACCGCTCGCTCCGATTTTGCTAAGCGCGAGGAGGGAGCAAGAGCACTGCCAGGTCTGGGGCCCCCTCCTCCGCCATGAGGGATCTTATTCTCAGGCTCCCCAGCCGGTGCCCAAACACTTCCAAGCATCTGCTTAGCACAAACTTTATTATTTTTTTTAAAGGGGCTGTGAGATGGTTGGGAGATGGAATTCTGGGAGGGAATTCTGCAACCAGGACCAACTTCCCGCGCTCTTGAGCTGCTTCCGTCGATTCCAATGAGGCTTAGGTAGGAGACGCTTCCATGGGGGCTCGTGTCCTGTCTTAGGCCCCGGTCACACGGGAGGATTTGACCCGCGAAATGGACGGCTTGAGGGCGCATCAAATGGGCGCGATCACACCGCAACATCTGGGAAGCGTCACACACCCATCACCGATCCGTCCCTTCGGCCCGAAAACGCGCATTGAAAAGGGACTGGCAACAGAGCACTACCTTCCGGATGACGCGCAGCAACTCCAGGCGTCTGATTGGGGAAGTGCTGGTAGCCCGTCACAGCCAGCGCCGTTCCCCGTCCCACGCATGCGCACAACGTCCGTTTTGCTGCGCTATGTGTGATCGCCTGCCGAAGGCCGGAGCCACAGAGGCACGTCGGATCGCCCTACCGCGGGTTTTTTTGCTCCGGCTCTAATTTGCCTCCCTTCAGCGGCACAGTATCCTGCTCGTGTGACCGGGACCTTAGTTATTGGAGGGATGTGGGGGGGGGGATGCCTTTTGGATTTTGCGTCTCAAGCAGGGACCGTCCAAGGTCACTCTCAATACCGTTTCTTGTGTGCGTGTGTGTGTGTGTGTGTGTAAAGTGGCAACACACTGCAGCCGACAGTTGGTGACCCTGCAGGGTTTTTTCGAGACACGAGACGTTCAGAGGTGGGTTTGCCATCGCCTGCCTCTGCAATGTGACCCTGCACTTCCTGGCTGGTCTCCCATCCAAGTACTAACCAGGGCCGACCCTGCTTAGCTTCTGAGATCTGAGGAGACTGGGGCAGCCTGGGCCATCCAGGTGAGGATGGACGAACAGAGACGGTTTGCCACCGCCTGCCTCTGCGTCGAGACCCTGGGCTTCCTTGGTGGTCTCCCACCCAAGTGCTGATCAGAGGCCAGCCCTGCTTAGCTTCCGAGATCGGATGAGACGGGGCTGGCCTGGGCCGTCCAGGTCAGGATAGTCCCTTTCCTTAGGACCAGCAAAAGGACACAGAACAAGTTTTCAAGTTCTCCAAACCTCTTCTTCGGGCTGGATCTTTGGGTGGGTGGGGGGAAGAGGACGAAACATGGATCTAGGAGGGGAAATTGCCTCGGGACACGACGATGGGGAGCCCTGCGCATGTCTGCAGAGAAGCAGGGCTGATTCAGACGGGGCTGGTCACTCCTGCCGTTCAGGGATGCGGCTGCCCGGGGGGGTCACCCGAGAGCCTCCTGTACCCTGCGGCACAAGAAGAGCCGGGCATGAGGAGCGGGGTTGTTATGTATTTGGACTGAAACACTGCAGGACGGTGCTGCCAGAGACAGGGTGAGCTTGGAGCCGAATAACAACAGGCCAACAGGATCCTGGCAGCGACCAATCGAGGTGTAGAGTTATGTAAACAGCCTATCGTTGGGAGCGGGGTGTGTTGGGGGCGTGGCCACTGCAGGCAATATAACCGAGCTGAGGCTCTGGCCTGCAGTCTTGTTCTTGCTGAAACCACTGAATAAAGTAGAGCTGATCCCTCGACTGGGAGTCTGTTCATCCATGGAACCCCCACTGTTCAACAGGGGGGGGGGGATGCAGGGGAGACCCAGTTCAGGGCGGGGCACAACCTACTGCACCGTCTCATAATTTAACAGAAAAAAAACCTGTCCTACTCTCCTTTCCCAGATCCGAGACAGAAGCCGCCGGAGAGAGCGCCCTCCTCCAAGACCG
>NW_015173289.1:23051-26203 GCF_001447785.1 Gekko japonicus | reverse complement strand
GCTCTTCCACAACGAACTCTTCCACGACCTCTACAACCACACCTTCTGCTTCGAGAAGTACCCCATGGAGGAGTGGGTGGCCTGGATGAACCTCTACCGGGTCTTCATCGGCTTCCTCTTCCCCTGGGTCCTGATGCTCTTCTCCTACCAGGGGATCCTGCGGGCCGTGCGGGGGAACATCTCCACGGAGAGGGAGGAGAAGGCCAAGATCAAGCGCCTCTCGCTCAGCCTGATCGCCATCCTCCTCGTCTGCTTCGGGCCCTACCACCTCATCCTGCTGTCCCGCAGCACCGTCTACCTGAGCAAGCCCTGCGACTGCAGCTTCGAGGAGAAGGTGTTTGTGGCCTACCACACCTCGCTGGCCTTCACCAGCCTGAACTGCGTGGCCGACCCCATCCTCTACTGCTTCGCCAACGAGGGGGCCCGGAACGACGTGGCCAAGGCCCTCTCCACCATGGTACGCTTTCTCACCAGCTCCAAGCCCCAGGAGATGGCCAACGCCTCCCTCACCCTCGACACCCCGCTCTCCTCCAAGAAAAACACCTTCTGCCGGCAGCCCCTGGCCCTCCCTCTGCCACCCTCGCAGGCTGCGGGGGGGACGCGGGACGAGGAGCTCCAAATGAAGATATTGACTTTTAGCCACTGAACTTCCAGGGCTAAACGGGGAGAGGACGGCACAGCACCCTGCTGGCAACCTGCCCGGGCAGACAGCCTGTACATACGGTATTGGTAAAATAAAATATTGTTGTTATTATTATAAGAACTTTGAAACTCCCGGGTGTTAACGACGAACCACACGGGCCACGTGAAAATGTACTTCTCCTTGGCTGCTCCCGCCTGGCCAGGATCCCCCATGTCTATTTATTTACAACCAGGGGTCATTTCCTGCAGGAGTGCACAGGAGCGGAGCTCTGGCAGTAAAGAGCCCAGGGGGCAGGCACAAGCAACAAGCCCCACTCCCTGCTCCCACCAGCCCACAGTCAGAGCACGAAGCAGCCAGGTAAGTTGCAGAGCTCCCCCGGCCCCCGGGTCCAAAACAGTCCAGTGGCACCTTCAAGACCAAGTTTTATTCAGGTACAAGCTCTCCCTCCTCTGTGAGGACAGATCTGCACATCGTCCCCCCTCAATAGCTAGAAATCCAAAACAGTCCAGTGGAGCCTGAGCGGTGCCTTCTGACACACTTCCGGTGATGTCAGGGGGTGTGGCACACACAAACAAGTTATGCTAATGAGTTATGCTAATGAGCTCCTGCACCTCTTTTTCTACTAAAGGACCCCTGTTTACAACGGTTTTATGCCCCCTTCCCACCCCATCGGGGTCCACGAGGCGGCAAGCGTAAATAACATCCAAACGTTTAAGCCACTGAAAACACAGCTAAAACGACAGCGTTTGATTTAAAAACAACATTAACGAACGACACTCGAAGGAAGACCGATAATTGGTATTCGGGGTATGCCAGACAACCCTCCCCCTTCAAGTTCTCCACGTGCTGGGGAAAGACAGCCATGGAGGGAGACAGACGAATTTCTCAGGGGAGGGAGTTCCAAAGTTTTGGTGCCACAATGGAGAAGGCCCTTTCTCCAGTTGCCATCCGTCTAGCCCAGTGGTCCTCAACAATGTTCCCTCTAAGCTGCGTCAGTGTGAGCTAGCTCACAGTTTTTTAGCCTCCGGCTCACACGTTTTTGCCTTCGCTCAGGAAGGAGGGCTCCAGAGCCAACTGATTGATGCAGCAGCCAAATCACCTGCTCACAACTTTAATGCCAGGAGCTCTCAAAGTAGAATTTTTGCTCACAGGACTCCACAGCTTAGAGGGAGCATTGGTCCCCAACCTTTTTTAGCCTGCAGGTACATTTTGAGTTCTGGCATTGGGCATTGGGGTGCGGCAACAAAATGGCTCCTGCGGGAAGTGGGGCCAGCCACGAACACGATCGCCACGGCTTCACTTCAGCCCCACAGCGCAGGTCCTTGCGCTGCGCTGGCAGATGCTGCCCAAAAATTGCACACCCCACCCCCAGTGGCCAATCAGAAGCCTTGCTGGGGAAAAGCCCTGCCTGGTCCCACCCACTTCTTCAAAACACTTGGTGGGCGCCGGAAAAAGTGTCGGCGGGCACCACGGGCACCGGGTTGGGGACCCCCGATCCAGCCTCAGATGGCCAGGCAACCAAAGTCAGACCTGCAAGGGGGACCGGAGGGAGAGGGGAGGCAGGTCGCCTTCACGGCCGCGGCGGATGCAGGAGCAAGGCACACTGATGACGGAGCTGCCACACATGGCAGTTCCCTGCATACTCTCCTGTCTTTTGGGGTGACTTTTAACCTCCTGCACGTGCTCGGTAGTGGCTCCACATTGGGCTCTTGGGCCTATGGCTATTGTGGCCGCCGTTCCACTTGTTCTTCTCCTCCCTCAGGCACCGCAACGGTTCTGTTAAAACGGGGAACAGACAAGTGTCAGCAGAGCATTGCAGAGCTACACTGCTCTAATGATCTGTTGCCATTTATCTATTTCAAAGTTTACCAGAACCTTTGCATCCGCAGGAGTTGTGGCTGTTGTTTTGCCGCCAAACCACAACTGACTTATGGAGACCTCCCAGGCTAGATCTAGGTGTTCTGGTTGATCCCAAGCTAAACATGAGCCTGCAGTGTGAAGTGGCTGTGAAGAAAGCTAATGCAATCTTGGGATGCATTAACAGGAGCCTTGTGTCCAGATCAAGGGAGGTGGTCGTTCTGCTCTATTCTGCTATGGACTCAGGCCTCACCTGGAGTCCTGTGTCTAGTTTTGGGCACCACATTTTAGGAAGGGTGTTGACAAGCTTGAGTGTGTCCAGAAGAGGGCAACCAGGATGGTGAGAGGGCTGGAATCCAAGTCTTATGAGGAAAGAGTTGGGTCTGTTTAGCCTGGGAAAGAGAAGGCTTAGAGGGGACATGATTGCAGTCTTCAAGTATCTGAAGGGCTGTCGTGTAGAAGATGGAGCAGATCTATTCCCTCTTGCTCCGGATTGCAAGACTAGATCTAATGGGTGGAAGTTACAAGGGAGTCAATCCCAGCTAAATATCAGGAGAAACTTCCTAACTGTGAGAGTGGTTGAGCAGTGGAACAGACTGCCTCGGGAGGTGGTGGGTGCTCCTTCGCTGGACGTTTTCAAGCGGAGGCTGGA
>NW_015173289.1:20838-22828 GCF_001447785.1 Gekko japonicus | reverse complement strand
CGTGGAGTCTTGTGGGCAAATATTCTACTTGGTGAGCTACTGGCATTAAGGTTGTGAGCGAGCGATTGGGCTGCTGCATAAATTAAGTTTGTTCTGGAGCCCTCCTTCCTGAGCCGAGACAGAAATATGAGAGCTGGAGACTAGAAAACTGAGCTGGCTCACACTGACTCAGCTTGGAGGGAACGCTCAGTAGGGTCTCATGCCACAGAGCCCACCTTCTAAAGAGCCATTTCTCCAAGGGAATTAATTTCTGTTGGCCAGGAGATCAATTGCAATGGCAGGAGAGCTTCAGGTGCTACCTGGAGGTTGGCGACCCTACTAGAAACCCCCCGGGCCTTTCCACTGTGTACAGCTAAGCCCCATTTATCCTTCGTTTTGCACTTTTAATTGGGGCCGCAGCACAATGACAAAGTCGGAGAAGGGTTTCCCAAGCTCGCCTGCAGCGTTACCGAGACCCACAGGAAAGCCTTTTTCAACACCTCCTGCTCCCCATCCTGAGGCCTGCACAGAGCTTTCCTTGAAACCCCGTGCTAGGGAGGCGACGGGAGTCTCAGGGGCTGAGCAAGCCTTCCAGAGGCCACAACGGCTGACCAACACGTATGGCACCAAACTGAGCCCCACCGCCACACTCTGGTTCGAAGGGCAGCCAGCATCCAGGCTCTCCGCCCAGAGATGCCTGGCTGCATTCTCAGCGCCAGCCGAGCCGTGGTAAATTCCGAAAGCGAGACCACTTCGAGCCCATGCCATCAGCCGAATCCCAGATGCCGAGACCCTGGGCGCAGGCGTTGGAGCTGCCATCGTTTCACAAAGCTGCCTTATGCCGAATCGGACCCTCAGTCCAAAAGGTCAGTACTGTCCACTCTGGCGGGCAGTGGCTCTCCAGGGACTCAGGCGGAGGTCTTCCACATCACTTACTGCCAGTGTTCCCTCTAAGCTGAGTTAGTGCGAGCTAGCTCACAGTTCTTTAGCCTCCGGCTCGCACATTTTTATCTTAGCTCAGGAAGGAGGGCTCCAGAGCAGACTAATTTACACAGCAGCCAAATTGCTCGCTCACAATTTTAATGCCAGGAGCTCACAGAGTATAATGTTTGCCCACAAGACTCCGCAGCTTAGAAGGGAGCATTGCTTACTGCCCGGGATTTTAACCAGAGATGCCAGGGATTGAACTTGGGACCTTCTGTGTGAAAACCAGAGGCTCTCCCCCTGAGCCACAGCCCCTCTCCGATACTCTGAGGCTGTCCCTTCGCTCGTGCTGAGCCACTGAGAGCAAATGTTCTTTCTATAAAAAGCGGCCATAATAACTAAACGGGAAACCCTCCAGAACCAGGGGCAGTGAACCTTGGAATACCGGCACTAGGCGTCGACAGCAGGGAAAGGCCTTGGCCTCCTGGGCTCCCAGCTGGCTACTGGGTGAAACTGGACTAGATGGACCACTTCTCTGACCCAGCAAGGTGCCCATGAGGCTCTCAAATGGTTTCCAACCCCAAAGCATCCAAGCCTTAGAAATCCAGCACTCACGTTTGATGCAGATCAGCTAACCCTCCTTGAGAGCTCTCTCCTGTCCCCACAATTGGAGCGTCTGAAACAGAGTAAAAGGGCTATGAGTATCTGCTTACGGGCAAAACGCAGATTTTTTTAAACCCGTGTCAGAGACTGTAAATCTCTGAAGGGATGACTGAATCCCCGTAAACTAACGCGGGATACAAAATCACGATCTTATAAGCCGGCAGAGCTTCCTGGCATTCTATTGCTAGACAAAAACAAAACACAACAAAAAAGTGGCGAGTTAGAGTTTATTCCCACCCCAAAGCAACTGCCTTCCAGCACGAAAGAGAACAGGGACCCTGCCCTTTTCATCCCCCAACGCTGGCCGCTTTTTCCACCCAGGGCGACCTAGAAGGCAGGCCGAGATGCCCTTCCAGCTTGAGACCAATCTGGCTCTTGGGCGAGGGGCCCTGGGGCTCTACCAAGGATGACTCCCCCTTCCAGG
>NW_015173289.1:18707-20727 GCF_001447785.1 Gekko japonicus | reverse complement strand
CCCCCCCCCCCCCCCCCGCATTCAAAGCCTCAGCACCTGGGCAAGGTGGGGCACATGTGATTAGCCCGCCATGTTCCCAGAGACTGGCCACCCCACCAAAGGATCCCCAGGCCGTTCTACGCTTTTAGGGCAGTGTGGGTGTGTCTCTGTGTGTGGATGGATTCCAGGACAGGATTCTTTGCTGCCTCTGTTTATTCAGTTTGTTCTCTTGGCTAAATCCTCTTGATCCCCTTCCTGCCCCAGCTGCTGGATCGCCAAGGCCATACAGGGATAAAGTTTGCTGGTGCAAAGGGGAGGGGCCTGCTGCTGGGTCCTCGGGCTCCAATCGGGGCCCGGGATTCCAACAGTGCGGTTTCCACGCCTCGCTCCCAAAGGACAGTGGTGAGTAATGGTCAACGCAGGGTGCTGGGAATTCCCAGAACAGCTGGGTCGTGTCTGCCGAGTCAGGGGAAGGGGGAAGCACCCCGCGGCGGGATGTCCTCCCACTCACCTCCTCGGGGAGCCTTTTCAGTCCTGCCACTTTGCTCTGCGGCGTCAGCCCAGCTGCCTCCTCTGCAAATCCCATTCGACTCTGGAGTCTTCTGGGAAGTCGGAATGACAACGCTGACATCGGATCCAAACAAGGCGAGAGGAGACGCCTTTGATGCTTGCGTTGACCCCGTTTCCTCTCGCTCCCCCAGTTCACAGCTGCCCAGTTTCAGAGCCGGGTTCGCATGGTCCATGTGGCCCTGTGAGAAGAAGAAGAAGAGATTGGATTTATACCCCGTGGCCCTTCACTACCCAAAGGTGTCTCAGAGAGGCTTACAAACTCCTTTCCCTTCCCCTCCCCACAACAGACACCGTGAGGTGGGTGGGGCTGAGAGAGCTCTGACACAAACTGCTCTTTTTCAAGGACAGCTGTGCCAGAGCTTGCGACTGACCCAAGGTCACATCAGCAGGTGCACGTGGAGGAGTGGGGAATCAAACCCGGTTCTCCCAGATTAGAGTCTGCACATTTAACCACTACACCAAACTGAAAAGATGAGCAGCGGGCATCCGTCCCCTAGCCGGACCAAACACAGCAAGCCACCAAGGACACGCCAGCAGCCCGGAAAGCAGGTGGGGACGGCTGCCTCATTTCGAAAAGTGCCCCTAAAAATCTTACACCTACCCACCTGTCGGAAGCACGGTTCCCTCTAAGCTGAGTTAGTGTGAGCCAGCTCACTCTTCAAAGGTGGCTTTGGAATGAATATTTATACCTGACTAGGATGAAATAATGATACACCATGCCACTTTACTAAATGATGACCATAAATAGAACACATTCGTTTGTTCAAAGGTTTTTGCGGTGTATATTTATTTGTTACTAGACCCACCTGGAGGCTGGCAACCAGTGTTCCCTCTAAGTTGAGCTAGTGTGAGCTAGCTCACAGTTTTTTAGCTTCCAGCTCAAACATTTTTGTCTTCGCTCAGGAAGGATGGCTCCAGAGCAAACTAATTTATATGGTAGCCAAATCGCTCGCTCACAACTTTAATGCCAGTAGCTCACAAAGTAGACTTTTTGCTCACAAGACTCCACAGCTTAGAGGGAGCATTGCTGGCAACCCTAGCACCAGGAAAGCCATTGGCGGGCGTCAGGGTGCCCGTGAGCACCACACTGGGGACTCTGCTCCACCCCATGATATACTAATAGGGGCCACTGTTCAGCTCCCAAGCTCTACCCCAGCTGCACCCGAGGACAACTGGGGGCAGGCTGGCTGCACAGAGATGCTGCCCTCCCAGAGCGGAGACTTTCTCAGCACATGGGCTTTCCTGGCAGGGATACAAAGCTGCGGTGGGAAACGTCGCCTGAGAAGCGTCTGTTAAAGGCAGCCGGGTAGAGATGGGGGGAAAGTCCTAGGACTGGGCAGGCACTGTGTGTACAGGAAGAGTGATTATTATACTACTTGCCAAAGAATAACACAACAACAGAAGATATAGTCCGAAGAATACAATCACTGAAGAAAGAAGAGAGAAGAGGAGGAGATTGGATTTATTCCCT
>NW_015173289.1:12940-18484 GCF_001447785.1 Gekko japonicus | reverse complement strand
TAACCACTACACCAAACACTACAATTCATGTCCTGATTCGGCATGAGTTCAGCCAGGAATCTGGATCCAGCCCTTTTCGAAGGGATCCTTCTTCAGTACGCGGGTACCAAATACAAAGGACCAGCGGCTCTGACCTCTCATGGACTGAAGTCAAAGGCAGCACATCCAAAGGCAGGGACCCATCATCCTCCGCTTGGAAACAAATCCCCCTAAACAGGACCGCATTCAGGCTCCTGTCCAGACTTGCAGGGCATTCGAGTGTGAACTGTCATTCTTCAGTTACTGTATTCTTTGAACTATTGTTATTTTTTTGGTTACTGTACAGGTGTGTGTTGTTTTTTTTTGCAAGTGTTGCAACAAGCATTCTTCACCCTGTTTCCTGCAGCGCCATTTCCCTTTGTTTATCGACACTGTGGGTCCTCCTTATCTGTTGTTTTTCGGGGCTGGAAGGAGGCAGAACTGGCCAGGGCTGGAAAAGGGTGACTTTGGACGTGCCGCCGTGCACCCCCGGCAAACGGAGAGCCAGCGGAGGCTGCGCTCGGTCGGCCACCCCCACCCATCTCTATCAGCAACCAGATACCCCCAAAGGCTCCCAAGCGGGGAAAGGAGATGTCCAGCAGAGTTCTGGGACAGCCCCGGTATTTTCCGACCTCCCAGGGACCAGCTTGAAGAGGGAGAGCTTATGAGTCTGTTCTTTCACGGAAGGCAACAGCCACCCCTGATGTTCGCCCCAACACCAACGGATACGCAAAGCAGATAGTTTCCCAGGGTGGCTGTGTCGGTTTGCAGTAGCCAGTTTGGTATAGTGGTTAAGTGCGCGGACTCTAATCTGGGAGAACCGGGTTTGATTCCCCACTCCTCCACGTGCAGCTGCTGGATGACTTTGGGCAAGCCATAGTTCTGGCACAGCTGTTCTTGAAAAAGGGCAGTTTCTGTCAGAGCTCTCTCAGCCCCACCTACCTCACAGGGTGTCTGTTGTGGGGAGGGGAAGGAGTTTGTAAGCCGCTCTGAGACTCCCTTGGGTAGTGAAGAGCGGGGTATAAATCCAATCTCTTCTTCTTCGTCTTGAACAGCTGGATTCCAGTCCAGCAGCACCTGAGAGACCCACAAGATTTTGGGGTTATAAAATCTTGAGCGTCAAAGTATCTGACAAAGGGAGCGCTGACTCTCAAAAGCTTAGCCCTCAGAAATCTTGTCTAAGGTGCTGCTGGACTCATAGACTAACTCTAAACACGGAACAACATTTGAGACCAGGTGTAGGTTGAAGTGTGTTTGCGTACTTTGTTCGGCTGCTTCAGACCAACACGGCTGCCCCACCTGACTCTAAACATGGAAGTTCATCTTCGTCGCCACTGCTAATAGAGACTGATGGGCAGCTGCCGGTAGCCTTCACGAAGAAGTCTCTCTCTTTTTTTCCAAGCCATCTAACCCAGAGGTCCTCACAGTATATGACGAAGGGAACTTTCACTCTTGAAAGCTCATACAAACAAACCCCCCTCCAAAATATAAGGGGTGCGTTAGCAAAAACACTGAGGTGGACACTGAGAGTGTCTTCGAATACGTTAGAAGCCGTAAGCTACATTTTGGGGGCAGAATCTGTTTCCTTCCTTGTTCCTTTTCTGGGGGCTCGATTTTTTAATCTTGGCCCCTCCCTGAGGAAGTCAGTCACTTCAGACCGTGCTTCCTGGACTCGAATGTATCTGTTCTACTGCAGCACAACGTGGCTACCCCCTAAAACTAACTTTTCCAGGTTAGTTGCTGTTAGCTTAGACCCATGGGTGTGATTAGCGTGTGAACCACTTGATACTTACATCACACTTCACTTGCCTGGCGTGTTAATCCACTCAAATAATACCAAAAGGGGGTGTATTGGGGGGGGGAGACTTCCCTCTGCAAGAGCCATGCTGATTCTTCCTAAACAGGGCTTGTTCCTCTGGGTGTTTAGTAAGTCTCTCTTTAAAAACATATGAGGATGGCCGTCTTTGCTATTACCCTTCTTTAAAACTTGGGCGTTCCATCCTCCGCAGGGGAGACTGGTTTTAAAAACAAGCAGGATATTTGGAAGATCCCGAATTTTACATTTGAGCTCCTTAAGAACCCTTTAGGGTAGGCCACTGGTCAGCCAACTTGTTGTTTTGAGGCTGCCCTACAATGTCGCTTCTTGTCGGTTTCTTCAGTGCTGTTGCTGAAATAACAGCAGCTGCAGGATATTGAGTTAGGCCATTTGCTAGCGGTCTTTCCACTCTGCGGATCCCAAGGCAGCTTACGGCATTGACGTATTCTGTAAAAAAGCCAAAACACATAAACACTTTGCTTCTCTCTGTGTTTCCCATCTTCCTTTCCCACCCCTTCTTCATCCAAAGGGATGCGGCCTTCCGGCTTCTAACGTATTCGAGGACACCCTCAGTGTCCACCTTAGTGTTTTGGCTAACGCACCCCTTATATTTTCTCTCCCACACTTTTTTAAATACACTTTATCCCCAAGCTACATTTTGGGGGGAGAATCTGTTTCCTTCCTTATTCCTTTTCTGGGGGCTCGATTTTTTAAATCTCAGCCCCTCCCTGAGGAAGTCAGTCACCTCAGGCCGTTTTGGAGAGAGGGAGGCCCTTATACAGTTGCCAACTCCGGGTTGGGAAACTCCTGGAGGCAACTGAGTCCACCCTCCATTTTCTCCAGGGGGGCTGATGACCTCTCGAGTCTGGAGGTCTCCAGGTCCGGCCGGGAGGTTGGCACCCCTCCCTTTCGCCTCTTCCCCTCATTTCAAGGCCTCAACCGCCGAAAGGGGGAAACCCGTTAAGACCGGAAGCTGCAACGGAGGGGAGGGAAGGCCAGAGCGACGGTGCTCGCGCAAACTTCCGGCTTGCCGGTCTAGGCGACGCCCCCTCTATGGCGGAAGTTGCCGGTCGGGGGGGCGTAATTCCATGAGAGGGCGCGGGAGGGCCGCCGTGGTGACGTCGGAGGCGTGGGGGCGGTGACGGCAGAGGAGGTCTCCGCCCGGGGGCCGCCGGGAGCGCGAGGATGGTGGCCGGCGCCTTCCCGCTGGCCAAGCTGCTGTACTTGGGCGTCCGGCAGCTCTCGAAGCCCCTGGCCGCGCGCATCAAGGACGGGGCGCGCGCCAGCCCCTTCTTCCGCCAGTACATCTGCGGGCCTCCCGCGCAGAGTGAGTCGGTCGAGGGGAGAGAGAAAGAGTCGCACGCGGGCAGGCCCGGCGGGCTTCGTATTGGGCTAGCCAATGGGAGCGCGAAGGGGCGGGGCCGGAGCAGGGAGGCGGCCAATAGGGACGCGGGGGGCGAGAGGCGGGGCTACGAAGCCATGGAGAGAGGTGACTTTGCGAGGCGGCACGTGGTCTGGCGGGGGGCGGGGCTGCGGCAGTTGAAAGGGGAGAGGGGAGCGCCGAGTGGAGCCTCCCCGTCTCAGCGCAGTCCGCCTGTGGCCCTCCCGCTGAATATGAGGCGGGAGCCTTGAGTGCCCAGCTGGGCTTGGCCTGGGGTGGCTGAGCATGTGCAGAGTTCCTCTTAGGGTTGCCAGCTCTCCAGCTGACCAAGATCACTTGCCCTGGAGGAAATGGCCGCTTCAGAGGGAGGACTCTAGGGCAATGTATCCTGCCCTCTCTAGACTCCACCCCCAAATATCTGGATTTCCCCCAAACCAGAGTCGTAAACCCTGGTTCCAATTTGGTGTCCTGGTTTAGGAGCGCGGACTCTAATCTGGGAGAACCGGGTTTGAATCCCTGCTCCTCCAATTGCAGTTGCTGGTGTGACCTCGGGTCAGTCACAAGTTCTCTCAGAGCTGTTCTCTCAAGGGCAGTCCTCGGGAGAGCCCTTTCAGCCCCACCCGCCTCACAGGGTGTCTGTTGAGGGGAAGGGAAAGGAGCTTGAAAGCCGCTCTGACACCTTTGGGTAGTGAAGGATGGGGTATAAATCCAATCTTTTCTTCTCCTCCACATGCAGCTGCTGGTGTGACCTTGGGTCAGTCGCAAGTTCTCTCAGAGCTATTCTCTCAAGGGCAGTCCTCAGGAGAGCCCTCTCAGCCCCACCTGCCTCACAGGGTGTCTGTTCTGGGGAGGGGAAGGGGAAGGAGATTGCAAGCTGCTCTGAGACCCCTTGACTGGGCGTTGAGGGGTGGCCTCTAGCCAGAGGAGGTTCCGGGGCACCAGCGGCAAGAGAAGCTGCAGGCGCACCTCTGAGCATATACAGAGTGCATGTCTCTGGTTCCTGACTACCCACATCCTTGGGATGCATAAGACCATCAAGAGTGTGTGCGGGTGTGTGTGTGTGTGTGTGTTGCTCCGCACAGAATTTCTTATCCCCACCTTAAATCAGTCCAGGAAGCCTTCCTGTCTCCAGGTGCTGGGAGCTTCCCGCTGAAAAGGGGTTGGGTTATCCCTGGAGGCCTTGAGGATGGAGGGGGCGGGGGGGGGGGGGGGAGAGATGCTAAGCAGGGCATGAAGACGTAGAGCCTCTCCTCCAAAGCATCCATTTTCTCCAGGGTAGCTGATCTCAGTTGTCTGGAGAGTAGCTGTAATTCTGGGAGATCTCCAGGTCTCACCTGGAGGCTGGCAACCCTAGAGTGATGTGTGAATATAGGAAGACCATTCTTGCATCCCCACACCCCCACTCCAGCATATAGGGTCTAGAGGCTGGCTTATGATACAGACTTCAGGGTCTGGTTTTTCTTAAAGGTCCAGAAAAAGGGTTAGTGGAATTTTTTACTTATTGAAACACCTGTACCCCCCCCCTCCAGTGTTCCCTCTAAGCTGAGCTAGTGTGAGCTAGCTCACGGTTTTTTAGCCTCCGGCTCACACATTTTTATCTTAGCTCAGGAAGGAGGGCTCCAGAGGAAACGGATTTATGCAGTACCCTGATTGCTCGTTCACAACTTTAATGCCAGTAGCTCACAAAGTAGAATTTTTGCTCACAGGACTCCACAGCTTAGAGGGAGCATTGGCCCCCTCCCCCCAAAAAACGGAGTGGTCCCGGCCGACTGCCCTTTCTTTTGTAGGCAGGAGCTCAGACTTTGTGTGGAAGGACTGACGGGGTGGTGGAGGTGGTGGGGTGATTGCAACATCCAGTTGACAGTTGAACCACTCGGCCTCTGTTGCCTTCAAAAATGCCCAAGAGCAAAGGAGGGTTCTCTTTTTCTTTGGTGGCCAGGTATGTAGCTGGTCACGCGCCATCCCTCCTTCGGCCCCAGGGCTCCCGGCTCCGGCTGACTCTTGCGTGAAGGACAGCAGGGGACCTGGACTTGCAGTAATGGGTTTGAATTACAGGCGGAAAGGTACCACCTGGATATTAGGGGGGAAATATCTACAGTCAGAGTTGTGCAACAGTAGAATCAGCTGCCTGGGGGGGTCTGGCCGTCTTGAAGCAGCGGCTGGATGAGCACTTGTCAGGGATGTTGTAGGCCAGGGGTGGCCAAACTGTGGCTCTCTCACACATATTGTGTGGCTCCCGGCAGGGCGGCTGGGGAAGCGAAGGGGAGGCGTCCCACCCCGATCGGTCTTCCCCTCCCGAGGGGGGGGGGAACAGCGAAATAAAGCAACT
>NW_015173289.1:12414-12900 GCF_001447785.1 Gekko japonicus | reverse complement strand
CACTCAAGCCTACACATATCACTGGACAAACAAATATCATTATCAGCATCTGTGTTTACCCCTTTTTGTTTTTATTCGTGGCAGTCTCATTTACGTTGAAAGGAGCTGCGGTGGCTCAAGTGGTTAAGACGCTGAACTGCAGACTGTGGAAGGTCGGTGGTTCAGGAGTTCGAGACCCGAGTTGCCGCATGACGGAGTGAGCTCCCGTCTCGAGTTCCAGCTCCTGCCAACCTAGAAGTTCGAAAGCAAGAAATTGCAAGTAGATAAATAGGGACCACTTCAGTGGGAAGGTAACAGCGTTCCGTGCGCCTTGGTGTTGTCATATGACCATGGAAATGTCTTCGGACAGCGCTGGCTCTTCGGCTTTGAAACGGAGATGAGCACCGCAACCCTAGAGTCGGACTCGACTGGCTTTCGAGCAAGGGAACCTTTACCATTTATGTTAATAAAAAGCAAATGTGTGTATTTTTCAATTAAAACGTGTGG
>NW_015173289.1:12114-12269 GCF_001447785.1 Gekko japonicus | reverse complement strand
GAACAACAACAACATTTCTTCATGCTTTGCGGCTCTCGAGAGATCTGTCGTTTATTCCATGTGGCTCATATGTTAAGCCAGTTTGGCCAACCCGTGCTCTAGGCTGGTCCTGCACTGAGCAGGGGGGGCTGGACTACCTGGCCTCTGTGGCCCCT
>NW_015173289.1:11820-11951 GCF_001447785.1 Gekko japonicus | reverse complement strand
TTCTGTCAAGAGCTCTCTCAGCCCCACCCACCTCACAGGGTGTCTGTTGTGGGGAGGGGAAGGGAAAGGAGTTTGTAAGCCGCTCTGAGAGCCAGTTTGGTGTCGTGGTTAAGTGTGCGGACTCTAATCTG
>NW_015173289.1:2805-10221 GCF_001447785.1 Gekko japonicus | reverse complement strand
AAGGGAGACCACCAAGGAAGGCTCTGCAGAGGAAGGCAAGGGCAAACCACCTCTGCTTCTCCCTTGCCTTGGAAGCCCCTGGCTGGGGTGGCCATAAGTTGGAAGCTGAGCAGGGTCGGTACTTGGAAGGGGGACCACCAAGGAAGGCTCTGCAGAGGAAGGCAAGGGCAAACCACCTCGGACCATCTCTTGCCTTGAACTCCCTGATCTGGTCCCCAGCTGCATCCACCTGTCTCCTGTGCCAAACTAACCCCCAGCACTCAAGCCCAAGTTCCCCCCTCCCTCCCCAGCGAACGCGTCCAAATGACTCCGCACTCCCTCCGGCACTCTGCTGACTAACTGCTTAAATAATTAACTTCTCTAAAAGCCTTTTGTATCGACTGCATTTTACAAGGCCAGAAGGAAAACCCGCAGAGTCATCACGACGCAAGACCGGCTGAAGATCAGGGGCATATTTGTTTTCTACCCCCATTTTGGCAATCAAAGGTTGCCTTGGATGTGAGATCGGTGGACTCAAAAGATCTCCCTTAATCCTTATTTTTAGATTAGGATTACCTGGGCTGCTTCCGGTAGAACGAGTGCACCGGCCCTGAAAAGATCAGCATCTGAGTGGAGGGAGCTTTCGGTTGCCGGTGGGGGGGTTGGATTTTAACAGCTCCTCTGGTCTGTGCTGCAGCAAGGAGAAGAACAAAGCTGGGAACCTAAGTTAATGTGCCGAGGGAGGGGATGCGTGTGTCCCCACTTTTATTGCCGTATACTAAAATCCGAAGGGGCCAGGCTACAGGGGTGAATGCATGGGAGGGGAGAAAGAAGAAAGAGGGGGGAGGGATAGAATGGATTTCCAAAGCACTTCCTGCAATATTTCTTTCTCTCTGACCAGTTAGTTATTCTTCTAGCCAATCACACAGCTACAAAAATTGGTAGAGGAAGAAGAGAAGAGGAGATTGGATTTATACCCCATGGCCCTTCACTTCCCAAAGGGGTCTCAGAGCGGCTTACGAACTCCTTTCCCTTCCCCTCCCCACAACGGACACCCTGTGAGGTAGGTGGGGCTGAGAGAGCTCTGAGAGAACTGTGACTGACCCAAGGCCATCCAGCCGGGTGCCAGTGGAGGAGTGGGAAACCAAACCCAGTTCTCCCAGATTAGAGTCCATGCACTTAACCACTACGCCAGACTGGCTCTCTTAAGATCTCATATATCAGCGGGTCCTTTTTGCCTGGATTACTAAAGATGCCAGACTCTCTGCACTCCTGGCTGAGGAAAGAATACTTCCACCTGCTAGTGTCATTCAGTTTTCACGTCTTTTTGCAAACTCGTTTATTGCACTGCAGGGGAACGTAGTTGTGAGTTCCCTGCCTTGTGCCGGGGGTTGGACTAGATGACCCTAGAGGCGCCTTCCAACTCTAGGATTCTATGTATACGATTGTCAGCTATTTGGGCCGACTGGGCAGGGATCTTCTGCCTGCCCTGTCTTAGCCGAAGGCCTTTGTGTTCCAGGCCCTCTGGCTTCAAGGTCGCTTCAAATATCTCCCATCCTTGGTCTTACTGGGGACGAACTGCTGAATATTTGCAGATACATCCATACTCAGAGGAGAGCAACGAAGACGTTGAGGGGGTCTGGAGACCGAGTCCTACGAGAGAAGGTTGGAGGAGCAGGGCCTGTTTAACCTGGAGAGGAGACGACCGAGAGGGGATAGGATCACCATCTTCAAGTACTTGAAGGGCTGTCATCTAGAGGATGGGGCGGAATTGTTTTCTGTTGCCCCAGAAGGCTGGACCAGAACCAACGGGTTGAAATTAAATCCGAAGAGTTTTCGGCCAAACATTAGGAAGAACTTCCTGACAGTCAGAGCGGTTCCTCAGTGGAACAGGCTTCCTTGGGAGGTGGTGGTGGGCTCTCCTCCTTTGGAGGTTTTCAAGCAGAGGCTAGATGGCCATCAGAATGTGAACTGAGGCAGCTCATGAGAAGGGAGGGCAGGAAGCCTTGCCTCAGTGCTTGGTTCTCGTGGCCCTTTCTTACAAGCCCAGGGAAATGCTGATCGCCACTTTGGGGTCAGGAAGCCATTTTTCTCCAGGCCAGTTTGGCCGGAGATCCTGGAGGTTTTATTGTCATCTTCTGGGTGTGGAACAGGAGTCACTGGGGGTTTGGAGGGATTTGTGAATTTCCCGCCTTGTGCAGGGGGTTGGACTAGATGACCCTGGAGGTCCCCTTCCAGCTCTGTGATTCCGTGATTCTTCAGTTCACACAAACCTCCTCTTTGCTGATCCTCCAAGCAGAAGTCCAGAAGCAGAGGCAAAAAGATCTGTCAGACTAGTATCTCAGAAACCCAGGTTCAAATCCTCACTTGCACAATGGAAGCTCGCTGGGTGACCTTGGGCCAGTCACTCACTCCCAGCCTAACCTAACTAGATACAATAAAGGGAGCTTTGAGTCTTGAGAGTCCGTACCCCTCGAAATCTTGGCTTCCAAAGTGCTACTGGGCTCAAACCTGGCTGTTTTAAACACTGATGTATATGATCATGCACTACTACCCAGACTTAGCATCGCATCATAATTACACTGTAGTCATTCTTGTTTTCAGAGGACTGCATCTAAAAATGAGGTGTTCTTGTTTGCCGTCGGATGTATATGATCATGCACTACTACCCAGATTTAGCATCGCACCATAATTACACACTGTAGTCATTCTTGTTTTCAGAGGGCTGCTTCTAAAAATGAGGCGTTCTTGTTTGCAGTCAAGAATGTTTTAAAGGTAAAAGTTCCCTTGCTCGAAAGCCAGTCGAATCCGACTCTAGGGTTGCGGTGCTCATCTCCGTTTCAAAGCCGAAGAGCCAGGGCTGGCCAAAGACGTTTCCGTGCGAACTGCTAGGTTGGCCGGAGCTGGAACTAGAGACGGGAGCTCACTCCATCAT
Organism: Gekko japonicus; assembly: GCF_001447785.1. Lineage (NCBI taxonomy): Eukaryota > Metazoa > Chordata > Lepidosauria > Squamata > Gekkonidae > Gekko > Gekko japonicus. The sequence continues at coordinate 7,307 of NW_015173289.1, read as the reverse complement.
GCGGAACACTCGGGTCTCGAACTGCTGAACTACTGACCTTCCACAGCCTGCAGTTCAGCGTCTTAACCACTTGAGCCACCGCAGCTCCTCAGAATGTTTTAGCCCACACCATTTCCAAGCCTTGCTTCTGCTCAAAACAATGTCGATGGTTTCCTTTTTCAACTCCATTTTAGTTTCTCAAGCAGCAAAATCTAGCTGGCTACCTACTGCAGAGTCCTGTGGGGCAGTGACCAGCAGGTGGCACCGTTGTCTTGGGAAGGGGCTTTTGACCCCCACCCCCTTCCAGTCCCATTTTAGGCCATGCAGGAGAAACCAGGAGACCAAGAATGCCACCACTCCCTTCTTCTTCCTCCAAAGCAAAACCTTTACATGTAGCCCCTCATCTTACCCCCATTTGTGTATCCATAGGTGATGGTTGGGGACTTCTGAGAGCCAGTTTGGTGCAGTGGTTAGGAGCGGAAACTCTAACCTGGAGAACTGGGTTTGATTCCCCACTTCTCCTCCACATGCAGCCAGCAGCTGGGTGACCTTGGGTCAGTCCCAGTTCTCTCAGAGCTGTTCTGTCAGAGCTCTCAGCCCCACCTACCTACCTCACAGGGTGTCTGTTGTAGGGACAGGAAGGAGATGGTAAGCCGCTCTGAGACTCGGAGTGAAGCGTGGGGTATAAATCCAACCTCCTCTTCTCCAATCTCGTTATCTGAAGAAGCGTGCAGGCACACAAAAACCTATACCCAGAATAAAACTTTGTTGGTCTTAAAGGTGCCACTGGACTCAAACTTTGTTCTGCGCAGGGGCAGAATTCTACTTTGCACATCCTTTAATTAATATTTGCCACCAATGCTCCTTCTAAGCTGTGGAGTGCCACCAATGCCCCCTCTAAGCTGTGGAGACTTGTGAGCAGAAATTCTGCTTTGTGAGCTACTGGCATTAAAGTTGTGAGCGAGCCATTTGGCTGCTGCATCAATTAGTAAGCTCCGGAGCCGCCCTCCCTGTGCCGAGACAAAAATGTGTGAGCTAGAGGCTAAAAAACTGTGAGCAAGCTCACACTCAGCTTAGAGGGAACAGTGACAGTGTTTTTGTTGTTTTTATTTTAATGGCAAACTAGGACAAGAGGGCAAAAGCTTGACTGGATCCCCTTTCCAAAAATAGCTTCCGCCACCCGTATAGTTTTTACCCAATCAAAAGCCAATTTCTGCAATTGGGAGGGGGGGAAATGAGAATTGTCGGGGACGAGAAAGGCATGAGGAGGAGGAGTTAAACAGCCCCTCTCGGCTTGCCCCTTTCAACCGCAAGGGCCCCCTTAAGGGCAATCATCCCCCATAAAGCAATGCAGGGATGCAGTTCCAGCCTAAGCCCCCCCCCCCAGTAATCTACAGTGCAACTGATGATAAAAGGGTCGGAACACTTTCCCCTATGAAGACAGGTTAAAGCGCTTGGGGCTCTTTAGGTTGGAGAAACGACGGCTGAGGGGTGACGTGATCAAGGTTTATAAGATGATGCATGGGATAGAGCAGGTAGAGAAAGAGGTACTTTTCTCCCTTTCCCACAAGACAAGAACCCGTCGGCCCTCCATGAAATTGCTGAGCAGTCGGGTTAGAACAGATACAAGGAAGCACTTCTTCACCCAAAGAGTGATTAATGCATGGAATTCACTGCCACAGGAGGTGGCGGCGGCGGCTACAAGCATGGACGGCTTCAAGAGGGAATTGGATAAACATCTGGGGCAGAGGTCCGTCTGTGGCTATTAGCCACAAGGTAGAGATAGGAACCCTAGGGCAAGGGATGCTCTGTCTTCTTGGTGCTTGGGGGTGGGCAAGAGTGGGAGGGCTCCTCCTGTCCCCACTGCTGGACCTCCTGATGGCACCTGGTATTTTTGGCCCCTGTGTGACACAGAGTGTTGGACTGGATGGGCCATTGGCCTGATCCAACACTGGCTTCTCTTATGTTCTTATGCAATCCGTAGCAGAGTTTCTCTACCTTAAGGCAGAGACCAATGGCTTTTAGACTCTATTAACCCTGCTTAGGATCACACTTCTTTGTCTCTGGCCAAGGTGGACTTCGTCTCCCTCCCCCCCTCACGTAGTTACCCCACTGGGGAAGAGACTGTAGGTTGCAGTGTGTTTTGAGCACTGCATCTGAAGAGGGTGGCCCCCCACTCCTTTAACACACACACACTCAACCCCTGTCTGCCTCCCGAAGGCCTGTAGTTCCAACAGGCAGCAAGGCTATGAAATGAACTCCCACACCATGCTGAGAGCAGGGACTTCGTGCCCCTTGAAGCACCAAGGCGTGCTCCCCCTTGCAGTTTCGTAGCTAGTATTTTCTTCTTCGGGGGGGGGCATCTAAAAATTTTAGGGAGCAGTTGGCCTAATTAAATGAAAGTTAATCTAATTAGCATTTAAAGCATTATTAGGGGTTTAAAGAAAGAGTTTTGTGGGGCGGGGCATGCAACAGGGGGGCTTGGCCCCGAGACGCCCCACCGTAGCTACGGGCTAGCCCCCCCTGTTGGCTCTGTGGGAGGGGGGGTGACGCCGCCAGTCTCCTACCACCCATCCCCGCCCCACTGCACAGTGAAAAAGGACACACAACGGTTTGCAATTTTACAAAAAAGGAAAACAAAAAAAGATTTATTTATTCCTAGAGACGTTTGGTGTGTGAGCCCGAGATCCTGGTGCCCGGCTGCGGGTGAGAGCGGGTTGCCCTCGGTGGGGCAGGAGAGTGCGTAGAAATCGGGCAGAGATACCCCAGCAATCAGTCAAAAACAAATTTCCTCCTCCTCTTCTTCTTCTTTTTTTGAAATCAAAATATAATATCCCATCCAGCTCAACAAAAAAAATAATAAACACAAAAAGTCAAAAAAATTACAGCTTGGTAGAAAAATGCAAGAACCTGGCCAATGGTCCCCCACCCCACCCCACCCCGCAGGAGGCAGAGGAGGGCAAAAACATTTTAAAAAATTACCGGAGAGGTGAGGATTGGGGCTCCAGATAAAACATTTTAAAAGCTAACCCCCATCTCGGTGTAAAAAATATATATATATAAAACAAGAGAAACCAGCAGAGAGTGAGTGTGTGTGTGCGTGTGTGAAATGAGGCAAGGGTCCGGGGGTGGGGGGGAAGGGGGCTCGGAGACTGCCTCCTGGGGAGAAGAGGCATGCGTTGCGAGGGAGAGGCCCCAAGGATGGTCGCCAGCAGGAAAGTGCTCCCCAAAGCCACCCCCCGGGATTCCAGCTGCCTCCTCAGCTTCTCTGCCCCCTCGCCTTGAGAGGCGGGCTCTTCCCTGCCCCCACCCCAGCAGCACCGAGCCCCGCAGGGAGCAGGGGCTTTGCCCCGGTGCCCGGACCTCCCAGTTGGCCAGCAGGGGGGGGGGGGTCCCTATTGCTGTGGGTAAGGCACGGGCGGGGGGGTTTCCTGCCCTTCCAAGGGGAGGGGCTGCCACGGATCGTGTCCCTCCCCCCACCACCCTGGAATTGCACAGTGGGGGGTCCAGAGGCCCGGGAGCCAAAAGGTCGGGGATGGGGGGGGGTGAGGATCTCTTTGGGGAGGGTGTGTGTGAAGGAGAAGGTGGGGGTCGCGCTTCTCTCTCTCTCTGTCTATTTTTATTCTTTCCGTCTGCACATTTGGGAGACTCCAGGCGGCACTGGGAAGCGGCTGAGGGTGGGGGGGAGGGCCGTGGGGGGTGGGCTAAGGGGAGCCCCGCTTCCGCAGCTCCGTCACGAACGCTGGGGAGAGAGGGAGAAGGCAGTTAGACTTCATGTAGGACGGCTTCCCCCCCCAAAAAAAAGCAAAGTGCGGTGGCTTTGGCGGATCGTGCCCACCCCGCCGTTTAACGTCATTCTCTCTTTGTCGCTCCTCTCCTGGGTCAAGCACCTCTGGGATTTTCTCTCTCTCTCTCTCTCTCTTTTTTTTGCATCCTGCCTTAATTTCACAGCTCGACATTCACCCGATGCTGCCGACGGAGAGGGCACACACTCAACACGTCTCAGCCCCCCCCCCATGAGGATCTGGTCTGAATCATGCTCAATCTTATGCAACTTTAGTAATTCTCCATGTTTGGTCACTAGTAGACAAATTCAGGGTGTTGAGCAATGGCCGAGACAGCGAGAAAGAGGGAGAGAGAGAGAGAGAGACACTCAGATGTGCCTGACAGGGGCGTTATCCCACCGAAACAGACAGCACAGCCACCGAACGGGCTCATTCCTGAGTGGCTTCAAGTAGAAAGGCTGCACTCAGAATGGTCAGGCATCGCACCGTCTCAGGCACGTTTTGATTCATTTTGAAGATGCCTCTTATTTGCACAAGCCATTTCATCATCATTGGGGGCTGCGCCTGCGGGGCAGGAACGAATGGCTTTTGCTTGCTTGTGGGGCAAATTTTTTCCCCCCTGGTGGGGCTGAAGTTCTCAGTGCAGAAAGGAAAGCCGTTTAGCCAGTAGAAAGGTGTGACCAGGATAGATCTCTAAATTGCAAGTTGTCAACCACTTTAGATGACAGTTCTCAGCTG
>NW_015173289.1:0-2595 GCF_001447785.1 Gekko japonicus | reverse complement strand
GGCCCACGGAACGCTGTTACCTTCCCACTGAAGTGGTACCTATTTATCTACTTGCAATTTCTCGCTTTCGAACTGCTAGGTTGGCAGGAGCTATTAGGGTGTACACATAGCTAAAACATACTGCGGTTAAAAGAAATAGTCTAAGTCTCAGACTTAAAAGGCTTATACAGCCAAGTTAGTTACTATGCAAATACAATAGATGGGTAAAACCTTTTGACCTAAGGACCATACGCGTTTCGGCCCCTTCGGGCCTTCCTCAGTGGTCAATATTCTATATATTCCAATGACAACACATCCAGAAATACACGCATAACATTTCTTTATACATATATATTACCAGATGTTTTCTTATATGCTTTTGCAATTGTTACAAGTTTGTATAGTAGGCCACAGATAGTAGCTGTACCAATTCTTCTAATTATTCTGGTGTCAAAGATTCCATTTGTCAGCATGTGTGTCACACTTCCATCAAGGTAGTGGTCAAGTAAGTATGGCTACTATCTATGGCCTACTATACAGGTAAAAGGTAAAGGTTCCCTTGCTCGAAAGCCAGTCGAGTCCGACTCTAGGGTTGCGGTGCTCATCTCCGTTTCCAAGCTGAAGAGCCAGCGCTGTCCAAAGACGTTTCCGTGGTCATGTGGCCAGCATGACTAAACACCAAGGTGCACGGAACGCTGTTACCTTCCCACCAAAGTGGTACCTATTTATCTACTTGCAATTTCTTGCTTTTGAACTGCTAGGTTGGCAGGAGCTGGAACTAGAGATGGGAGCTCACTCCATCATGTGGCAACTCGGGTCTTGAACTGCTTTACTACTGACCTTCCACAGCCTGCAGTTCAGCGTCTTAACCACTTGAGCCACCGCAGCTCCTTACTATACAGACTTGCAGCAAAAAGTTTTACCCATCTATTGTATTTGCATAATAACTAACTTGGCTGTATAAGTGTTTTCAGTCTGAGACTTTCTTTTTACCGCAGTATGTTTTAGCTGTGTGTACACCCTAATAAACATTTGTATCTTTATATAATATAGTTGTTAGCTTGACCCTCTTAGATCTCTAAATTGCAAGCGGTCGGCCACTTTAGACGACAGTTCTCAGCCGCTGCAAGTTAATCACTTCTGCCGGCCAAAGCAACAATTCTGGTAACGAGCCGGCAGGTGGAGGTGATAACTTCTATAGTCGAGAAAGCTCACACTTAGGCAGAAAGACTCTCTTAGAGGAGGCCAGTTTCTTGACACAGACTTAGAAGGGATCCTAGAGGTCACCAATGTTCCCTCTAAGCTGTGGAGTCTTGTGGGCAAAAACTCTACTTTGTGAGCTATGGGCATTAAAGTTGTGAGCGAGCGATTTGGCTGCTCCATAAATGAGTTTGCTCTGGAGCCCTCCTTTCTGAGCTAGGACAAAAATGTGTGAGCCGGAGGCTAAAAAACTGTGAGCTGGCTCTCACTAACTCAGCTTAGAGGGAACACTGGAGGTCACCCACTCCAACCCCCTTGCTCGGTGTGGGAGTCAGTCAAACTGCAGCACCCCACTCTGCTTAAAGGAGCACACTCCTTTTAAAAATGTTTTTAAATGGTTGAAAAAAGCATTCACAGGAGAAATTCTCGTGGGGCTGTGCCTTCAAGAAAGGGGGCGGAGCCCTCCAGAAGCCCCACCGTAGCTACGGGACTGACCGGTCCCGTTTCCCCCCCGGAACAGGAAGCAAAGCGCTTTTCCTGTAGCAACCGACTGACAGGCAGGAGTAATTCCCTCCTCCTTGGATTGCCTGTAAAATGGGGGAGGTTTCTACTCTGTGTCTGAAAATTGGCACTGAAGGATCCCCTTTGCATGAGACATACAGTCCTTCTCATGGAGGTGGAAACACAGAAGAAGTTCTGGCTGGAAATATGCGGCCCTCCCCCATTTGAAGCACCGAAAGAAGGGGGGGCGGCAAAAATCACAACAGGGGTTAAGAAAGGAAACAGATGCAAGGTCCTTAAAAAACAAACCCACCCCCAGGACAGCACATGACCCTCCTTTCTCGCCCCCCCCCCAACACACATTTCAAGGGTAGGCGAAGGTTCTCTCTTTCGAAACCCTGAAAGGGAGTCAATGATTTGAAGCCACGGAGGGGCGCCCACGTGGTCCTTCGAAGGCCACCCTCGGGCGCTGCATGGCCCCAAAGGACTCCTTTTCTTGCAGCCCCTCCCTCTTTCCTCCCCTGCCCCCCCCCCCACCGGCTCACTCACTCACTCACCTTGTATGATCTCCTCTTTCACCTTCTGGAGCTCCCGTCGGACCTCTTGCAGTAGTTCCTGCGGAAGGAGCACATGAGAACAAATATATGAGAACGGTATAAATCGATGGTGCAACCTCATTTGGGGTACTGTGTGCAGTTCTGGTCACCACACCTCAGAAAGGATATTACAGCATTGGAGAAAGGGCAGGAAAGGGCAACTAGGATGATAAGAGGGTACGAAGAAAGGTTAAAACGCTGGGGGCTCTTTAGCTTGGAGAAACGACGGCTGAGGGGTGACACGATCGAGGTTTACAAGAGTATGCATGGGACGGAGCCAGTTGAGAAAAAGGGACTTTCCCCCCTTTCTCACAATACA
>NW_015173288.1:48879-69124 GCF_001447785.1 Gekko japonicus | reverse complement strand
ACACGACTGGATATCAGTAAGTCCCTGAAGTTAAAACTGGCAGATCGAGAGAATATCGTATAAGGGAATTAACAAGCATCAGTACAGAGCAACAGTTAAAGGGAGAGTATCTGCCTGAGAAAAATCAGAAGCGGCAAGAAAAATGATGAACTGATAGGGAGCAACTCCAGAGGAAACCCACGTGGAGAAAAGCACGAAAAAGCCAATTGAAAAATGGACTAGAATGGAATAGAATTCACGAGTTAGATTAAAAGTTGTGGAAGAAAGTCCCCTTGGGAAAGGAAGGATAAGTGCAGCAGTAAAATGCCATACAGCAAGTAGTCCAACGGTGCCGTCACAAAAATGGCCCCTTTACCCTTTATGCCATCAGGAAGCAAACCCAGCCTCTGAGCATGGACAGAGTATGAAACCCACTGCCCACTGGCAGTGCCCAGGCTCTAGTGGCTGGCTGGGGCGGGCTGCCTGCGGCTGCGAGGGAAGGGAATCGGCGTTGTTGAAAACGATCACTCGCTCACGCTGGCTCTGGCTGGCTGGCTGGCTCCGAGGGACTGCAGTGGGCGAGCCCCGCACGAGACTCAGGGCGGGACTCCCTTCTGTCAGCACCCTTCTCTGGACCGTGCCTTAAAAAAAAACCCCTGCTCCGACCGAAAGCGAAACTGGAGCGCCAGCCACAGCGAAAAGGCGTTTGGGGATGAAGACAGCCAGGGGGAAAAGAGGGGGCGGCGGCGGCTGGGGTCAGGGCGATGCAGGGCTTTTGGGGGGCGGGTGCAGTATAGCGCCCCTTGCTGCTCTGCCATGCCCGCTGGCGATGGTGGAGGGTAGGCTTGGTACCCTTCCCACGTGGGACAGCCTGGCACCTGGGACCACCTAAGGGACAGTCCCTCGACAGGGCGCCCCCGCCCCGCGGCACTGACGGCCAAACACTCCGCACGCACAAATCGCCTTGCACAGGAGCCAAACCCTAAGCCGGAACCCCAGCAGAAGTCCCTGGATGAGAACAAAGTGGTCCGGTCCGGCTGCTGCGGCCAGCATGGATCGCACAAGTCTGGCATCTGTTGCCAAGACGACGCCCCTCCACCCAACACACTTGCGGAGAGGCCACCCAGGAGACCCCACCCACTCTCGGCATTTCCTACCTATAGCTGAACTGCTCTCTCCCCCCGCCGGGCCGGCCCACCTCGCCCCGCCCCGCCCCGCTGTCAGGACACAGCTGACTTATGAGATACCCACGGGGTTTTCAAGGCAAGAGACGTCCGGAGGTGCCGGTTTGCAAATAGCGGGCAATAAAACCCTCGTGAAAGAAAAGGAAACGGCCCCAGAACCTGGTAAAAACACACACGACTGGATATCAGTAAGTCCCTGAAGTTAAAACTGGCAGATCGAGAGAATATCGTATAAGGGAATTAACAAGCATCAGTACAGAGCAACAGTTAAAGGTAGAGTATCTGCTTGAGAAAAATCAGAAGCGGCAAGAAAAATGATGAACTGATAGGGAGCAACTCCAGAGGAAACCCACGTGGAGAAAAGCACGAAAAAGCCAATTGAAAAATGGACTAGAATGGAATAGAATTCACGAGTTAGATTAAAAGTTGTGGAAGAAAGTCCCCTTGGGAAAGGAAGGATAAGTGCAGCAGTAAAATGCCATACAGCAAGTAGTCCAACGGTGCCGTCACAAAAATGCCCCTTTTACCCTTTATGCCATCAGGAAGCAAACCCAGCCTCTGAGCATGGACAGAGTATGAAACCCACTGCCCACTGGCAGTGCCCAGGCCAGCCCCGTAGCTAGGGAATTCTTTGGGAGGGGGCCTTGGGGGGGGGCGCCAGCTAATTAAAGGGAAGTACAGTGCAGGTGGTAAGTTGGAGCACTTTGGGGGCAGCCCTGGAGGGAGGGGGCCCAGAAGAAACACAAGGGGGCCGGGCCCCGTGGGCCCCATGTTAGCTACGGGCCTGGCCCAGGCTCTTCCTTTCGAAGCTTGGCCCCAGTAGGCCATCTAAAGACGAGCCTCTGGATTCAACGGCCAACCACTTTATTAAGAGTCCACCACCCCTAGTCCCTCCTGCAACGGTATTCCAAGGCAGGCGAAGGAGAGTCAAGGTGCAGGATCCCAGAAGCACTTTGGGTCAGCAGTGTAGCAGTTTGGCACACAGGACAAACGAGCTCTGCCCCAAACTGCCCAGGCCAACACGTTTCAATGTGTTACGCATTTACGATTCTGTCCCAAGGGCTGGTCCTCATGAATTATTACAGGCGGTTTGTATCTCTATTGCTTCCTCTTTTGAAAAATCCCAGCCAGCCAAGCTCAAAACTGAGCGCGAAAGTAGAACTTCCAGGGTGAGGCGCAGTTGTGTTAAGGGCTGCCAAGTCGCTTCTGACTTAAGGGTACTCTATGAATTAATGATCTACAGAACGTCCTCTCCTTAACAGCCTTGCTCAAGGTCCCTCCCCCATTTGGGGGCGGGGGTCCCCTGCCGCAAAAGAGAACTTTACAACCAGCCATTCTTTTCTCTTCTTCTTCTCTCTCTCTCTTTGCAATCAAGGCACAGCTAACCTATGACGACCGCATTAGCTTTTTTTCCAAGGCAAGAGACGTTCAGTGGTTTGCCATTGCCTGTCACACAACCGAGATATTCCTCGGAGGTCTCCCATCCAAATACTAGCCTGGGACGACCCTACTTAGGTTCTGAGATCTGACCCGATTGGGCTAGCCTGGTGTAACATACTGGGTTCAGATGCATAGAAGTGATTTCAGCTTGTTATGTCCGCTGACCTCCACTAGGCGACAACAGGAGCTTGGATCCCTAGAGACAATAGGGACTAGGATCCTGAAACCTCTAGCAGTCACCAATAGGAACCTTGGCAGGAAGTTTAAACCCAGCAATGGGACCCGTGGGTGGTCCACAGAGACTGTATATAGTTGGCCCTCTGGCTGGTATTTCTGTGTTTTGTTGTGTGCTAGTAAACATGTACGAATATCACTCTGTTTCCTGATCATTCGATGCACTGAACCCACTATACAACACAGCCCATATTTTATTTAGAACACACACTCGAGACAAGACAACGGGGCCGGAGCCCTTGCTTAAATCCGTGCAACACACACACAACACCCACCACACACCCCACTCCCTGTGATAGGCTATTAACATTCCAGGTGTAGGATCCGGAGTGGCTGATAGGCTCGCTCCGGGATCCTTGCCGGCTATTGTTTCTTCACTCAAGCCGCGCTTGTTCGGCCAACCTTGTGTCGAGCCAAGCGCATGTGGAGTCCGTGTTAATAAACAACACCCCTCCCGCCATGGTTCTGAACAACCCCGCATACATAGTCCTGCAAGTGGGCTGGTCTTCACCGCTCCCAGTTGGAGCGGCGTGGTTCTGCCAGCGGGGCTGTTGTCTCCAGCAAGGGCTGTAGCGTGTCCTGTATAGGTTTGGTTGTTTGAGGGGACCTTGGTACCGTGCCCCATTCCGATGGGCGTGAAAGGTTTGGGAGGGCTGTCGCCACTCAGGGCTGCTGGGGTGATGAGTTCAGGTTGCACTTGAATGCTTGGCGTGTCTGCCCCGGGGTATCTGGTGCCTAGGTCCCATGTCTCATCCTCGCTGTCCTCTGCCACCTGGGTCTCTGTCGGTAGAAGGTGGTGGAGCAGCTGGTCTATATGACAATGCAGCAGTTGGCCATCTTCTGTGGTCACCTTGTAGGACAAGGGACCTGTTAGGTTATTTCGGTGGGTAGCCATGTGGGACCCCGAGTGTAGTTCTGGGTGTATCCTGGGTCGCCCAGGAAGAACCCCCGGGGTGCCTCTTCGGTACTGGGAGCCATACTGTGCTTGGGGGCATGGTCAGGATGAAAGCGGTTGAGGTGAGTGGTGAGCCAGTGGCCCATGAGTAGCTTGGCCAGGCAGTGGCCAGTAATCGCATTTGGTGCCATCCACTGGTCGAACAGGAAGGCCGCCAAGCGGTATTCCCAGTCACCCTGAGCCAGCCTGCGCAGCGACTCCTTGATCACTCTTACCATCCGTTCTGCCTGGCCATTCGTTGTGGGGTGGAAAGGAGCCGATCAGACATGGCAGATTGCATAACAGTTCATGAATTCTTGGAATTCCGCTGACATGAAGGCAGTCCCATTGTCAGTGACCAAGGTGTCTAGCAGGCTGTGGGTGCTGAAGATCTGCCACAGGGCGCGGGACACGGCTCGGCATGATGTGGAGGGAACTGGAACCACCAGGATAAAGAAGATCTGTCCCTGAAATGGACCCGCAAAGTCGAGGTAGAGCCGAGCCCAAGGTGGTTTGGGCCATGATTCCTGGCAGGTCTGGCAGCGCTTTATGCAGTCCTCGATATCACTGTCCATCCTGGGCCACCATACGTAGCTGCGTGCAAGCGCTTTCATCCTGACAATGCCTGGATGAGTTTTGTGTAGGGCTGCGTGTACCCGCCGCTGCAGCAGGGCAGGAACAACCACTCGGCATCCCCATAACAGACACCCTTTATGAGCAGACAGTTCATCCTTGCGGGAGGAGAAGACTGTCAGGGGTTTGTGTCATGGTCTCTGACTGAGAATTCTGGGCCCACCTGGCTAGTGGGCCATCCCCTCCCCACCCAGTCCAGGATCCGGGAAAGCAGGCAGTCCCTAGCGGTGTGGTGGACCACGTCAGCTACCTGGATGGGATGGTCTGGCAGGTCCTTGAGCTGGGTCGGGGTCACAGGAGGGCAGTGGAAGATGGCTGAGAGCGTTGGCGTGGCCCATCGCCTTTCCAGGGTGGTGGACTAGCGCGTATTGGTACCCGGCCAGGAAGCTAGACCAGCAGAGCACCCGGGGTGACACCCAGGCTTGTGGTCCATGACTACGGTGAAGGGATGACCATAAAGGTAGTCATGGAATTTTTTCATGCCAGCCAGGATTGCCAGTGCCTCCTTATCAATTTGAGCATAGTTGCGCTCAGCTGAAGACAGAGTCCGGGAGTGATATGTGATAGGAACCTTGTGGCCGTCCGGCAGTTGATGGCCCAGGACCTCCCCCACCCCATACGGTGAAGCATCACAAGCAAGCACGACTGGAAGGGATTTGTCAAAATGGGCCAAGACAGCGTTAGACACCAGCAAGTCCTTTACAGCCCAGAAGGCAGCAGCGTGCTTCTGGCCCCACACCCAAGGCACTTTTTTGTCAAGGAGGCGGTGCAGGGGTTCGGCAACCGCCGCTTTGTGTGGCAGGAAGGAATGGTAAAAATTGAGCAGGCCCAGGAAGGTCTGAAGTTCCACCTTGGATGAGGGGGTAGGCGCATTTATTTTATTTATTTATTTATATACTTATACCCCGCCCTCCCCAGTGGGCTCAGGGCGGCTCACAGAGGCATTGACAAAGGCGCGAATCTTTTCAGACGTGGGATGGATGCCCTGAGCGTCGACCGCAAACCCCAGGAACTCCACCTGTGGCACCCCGAGGAGACACTTCTCATGTTTCACCTTGAGCCCGGTGGTGTTGAAGCGGTGCAGGACCTCGCGCAGCCTGTTGACAAATGCTTCTGAGGACGGCGCCGCGATCAGAACATTGTCAAAGATGGTCTGGACCCCGGGGATGCCTTTAAAGAGACAGTTCATTTAGTTTTGGAAGATGCCTGGGGCCACCCTGACCCCAAACTGCAGCTGGTGCACCCTGAATGCCCCCCTGTGCATTGCGATCATTTGGGCATTGGCTGTGGCATCATCCATGGGAAGCTGCTGGTATGCCTGGGCAAGATCCAGCTTTCTGAAGACCTTGGTCCCTGCTAGGGAGGCTAATATGTGGCTGAACACGGGGACAGGATAAGCGTGGTCCTGGAGGGCTTTACTGATAGTGCATTTATAGTCTGCACATATCTGGATGTCCCCGTTGGGCTTCACAGGGTATAGGGGTCTCCCAGGGGGCGTGCGGCACAGGTTCCAAAAACCCATGGGCCACCAGGCAATCGAGTTTAACATCGATTTTGGGCCACAGCGCAAAAGGAACCTGTCTGGCTTTCATGCGGATGGGCCTGACAGTCGGGTCCAAAACCAGGGAGACCGAAAGACCCATGTAGCAGCCCAGCATGCTGTCAAATACAGCTGGAAAGTCTTTGCAGACCTGGTTAGAGTCCATCAGCAGTATCTGGTGTATGCCCGTCACTTTGAACCCAAGTGCCGCAAACCATGATAACCCAAGCAAGCTGGTGAGCTGCCCTTCGACCACCACCAGGTCCAACAGACCATCAAAGTCCTGATATTGCACCCTGAACTTGCCCAACCCCCAGACTGCTACTGGGTTTTTTTGGAAGTCCCGGAGAGTAAAGTCTACTGGGTGCAACTGCCCCCCCCCCATGGGCAGAGTCCCTTGAGCATTTCTGCTGATATGATGGAAATGGAGGACCCAATGTCGAGCTCCATTTTGCAGGGCCCCCCCTTTATTAACACCAACACCTTAATCTTATTGGGGGTATCCCGGGGCAAGTTCAGTAACAGATTGTGGTAAACAGCCATCGCATGTAGATCCATGGATTCCTGTTGCGATGTCTGTTGGTGTCGGTTCCCTCGGGACTGGCAGGCCTGTGCGATGTGGCCGGCTTTGTTGCAGTTCTGGCAGATGGCATCCTGAAAATGACAGGAATGTAATGCCGGTCATGGTCCTTGCCGCAGCTGGCGCAGGCTGCTTGGGCACCATTAATGGGTGGGTGCTTGGGTGCTGGTCGCAGGATAGGTGGTGGACGATGGGCATGTCCCTCGGTGAGCGTGGTGGTGGGCTTGGAGCGCTTCCTCCTCATCGGAGATGTTGGAAGCTGGGAACGTGGAGGCCTGATGTGTGTTGTTGCCCGGACGACCCATCTGGGATTTGGCGAACGTGGTGGCCACCAGTGTTCCCTCTAAGCTGAGTTAGTGTGAGCTAGCTCACACTAACTCAGCTTAGAGGGAATATTGGTGGCCACGTGGAGGGCCTTTTCGATGTTCAACTCAACTTGGCTGATGAACGTTTGCCTTAATTTCTGTTCTCGGACGCCCCACACAAACTGGTTTAGCAGGGCGTCCTCGATGTCGGAGAAACTGCACTTGATGGCCAGTTGGTGCAGATGGGCCATAAAGTCGGTGTGCGCTTCCCCGGGCTGTTGCGTCCTCACAAAGAAATGCATGTGCATCGCCATCTTTGTCGGTTTTGGTGCAAAGTGGTTGGTGAGGGCCTTTATGAGCTAGTTGAACGTGGACTCTTCCAACGTCTTGGGTGCAATGAAGCCCTGCATCAGCTGGATTGTTGAGATGCTGCACGTGCTTAGCAGGAGCGATTTTTTCTTTGCCGCCTCCATGACGTCCTGGAAGTGGATGTAGAACTTTAGGTGTTCCACCCATGCTTCCCAGAGCTTGTGGTGTGCTGGGTCGAAAATGGTGTTTTGTCCCGGAGTGACTGCTATGACCCGGTGTGGAGCGATGTGGGGTGCGGGAAGCTGGGGCTCAATGCGTGGTGTGGTGCCGGTCGTGGAGTCCTGAGACTTGTGCTGCAGTGCTGGTCTGGTAGCCGGGTCAGGCTCGCTCATCGGGATCCCATCCTCGTCGCCAGTGTAACATACTGGGTTCAGATGCGTAGAAGTGATTTCAGCTCATATTTTATTTAGAACACACACTTGAGACAAGGCAACGGGGCCAGAGCCCTTGCTTAAATCCATGCAACACACCACACCCAACACACACCCCACTCCCCGTGATAGGCTATTAACATTCCAGTTTAAAGTCATAGGTCGGGCATACGATCCGGAGTGGCCGATTGGCTCGCTCCAGGATCCTAACCGGCTATTGTTTCTTCACTCAAGCTGTGCTTGTTCGGCCGACCATGTGTCGAGCCAAGCGCATGTGGAGTCTGTGTTAATACACAACACCTGGGTTATGCAGGGCAGGGCTAGCCAAGCCTACAGGTGAAATAAAATGCCTGCATGCCCAGAAGTGCCCAAAGGGTTCCTTCGTCAAGAGCCCATCTTGGATGCCAGGCAGTGATTCTCCAGGCCGCCGATTCTTGTGAAGGATGCATTCCCCTCCCCTCCCAGAGCAGTAAACTAAAGTTGCTGACAGACTTTGGTTCAGTCCCACTCAGTCTCAGGTACACCTACCTCACAGGGTGGTTGTGAAGATAAAATGGAGAAAAATATTATTTAGCAGAGATTAAATTAGCAGAGCAATGAAAAGGAGCCAGAGTCTGTGTGTATGTTTGAAAAGAAAAATACTTGAACTAACAGGGAAAAGGTAAACGGGATTAAAAACAATACTCTAAATCCTACATGTTTATAGCTAGAAACTTACGGGGGGGATGGGGCTATCAGGCACCGGTGAGTTTTCTTCGCCCCTTTCCAAAACTCCCCAGCCAGGTGCAGACTGGCCCCAAACCCCACCCCCCGCTGTGGGTTGTCAGAAACTGACTGGAAGGACAGAAGACCCAAGAGTTGGGATTCCACCCCTCCAGCGCTTTCCCTGCCACTCTGAGCCATCCCCACAACAGCCGGACATGCGTGTCCTGCTCCAGGCAAGGAGAAAGGGGGGAGGCCATTTGCCTTTACAAAAGGCCCCCCCCCAGCCGCCATGAAAAGCTCATCAGCAGGCAGCACTTACCTTTCCTGTGGCTGTTGGCAGCTAGTGGCCAGGGCGGGCTGCCTGCCTGCTGCGACTGTCTGCGAGCCGAGGACAGCTGGGGTCTGCTGGCCATGGTTGGGAAGCCGACTGCTGCTGGGCCAGTGGGGCGCCTCGGAGCACATGCAGAGGATCATGGGTTGGGCAGTGGCGAAGGTCAGGGGGTGGGTCCGGCAGGCTGCGGGCGGCACTGGCAAGAGGCAGTGGTGATCGGGATGAAGACTGCCAGGGGAGAGAAAGAGGCGGTGGTGATGGCAGCTGGGGTCAGAGCGACGCAGGCCTTTTGGCGGAAGGGGGCTTTTGGCAGGGGGGCACAGTTCGGCACCCTCATGATCGGCCCACCCTAGGCGACAGTCTAGTTCGCCTAGTGGGTGGGCCGGCCCTGAAGACAGACGCAGCAATGAAAAACCAGATTAAAAGAAAAACAAACTGAAATGAAAGAGTCGTCACACAGAGCTGAAAAGTAAAGCCATTCTTATGTCCACAAGACGTTTTGGGAGACCCCTGCTTTACTTGCATCTTTTTTTCTCGTATCTTCTTATCCCCCAACTATGACTGCAGAGGAGACCAAGAGACGAAGATTTGCCAGATAACTCAAAAGAATGGCAAAGAAAATGCCACCCTCCCTCCAAATGGGGGAAGGACACTAGGAGAGATTTTTCAGGTCTAATACCCCAAAGACACGGGATTCCAAGGGTGGGTGGGGGGCCTCCTGGGCGCCTCTCCCTGTGGGGGGGAATTCCCCCATTGCTGAAATGATACCCAAGCAGTATTTATTTTAGGACATGATTCTGCTCAGTCAGACAGCTGTCAAGCTTCCTGGAGGCAGATGGCCTTTGAAGGGGCGGTCTTGGATGCCCAAGCTTTACCTGAGGTGCCAGCCAGAAGGGGGCTGACTTGGCCATTTCTTTGGGGATCTTGATCAAAGCAGGAACACATCAAGATGCCCAGACAAGCCTGATCTCGTCAGATCTTCAAAGCTAAGCAGAGTCGACTCTGGTAAGTACTTGGATGGGAGACGTCGTTGGAATACCAGCAGTCAGGAGGCAGGGGCAGGCTTTATTCAGTTACCTCTCTGAATATCCTCCATGTGCCTCTAATAGGGGTCAGTCACCAGAGGTCGCCATAACATCCAGGTGTGTGCGGGCTAACAGCAGCGCACGCGCGCACACACGCCAGCGTATAAAATACAAAAAATACCTTTAAAAAAGATGGGTAGCTGCATTAGTATGTCTGTAGCAGTAGAAAAGAGCAAGAGTCCAGTAGCACCTTAAAGACTAACAAAATTTGTGGTGGGGCAGTGAAATCACACTGCTTACTTTGGTAAAGTGGTTTAAAAGGTAAAGGTAAAGCTTCCCTTGCTCGAAAGCCAGTCGAATCCGACTCTAGGGTTGCGGTGCTTATCTCCGTTTCAAAGCCAAAGAGCCAGCGCTGTCCGAAGACATTTCCGTGGTCATGTGGCCAGCATGACTAAACACCAAGGCGCACGGAACGCTGTTACCTTCCCACCGAAGTGGTACCTATTTATCTACTTGCAATTTCTTGCTTTCAAACTGCTAGGTTGGCAGGAGCTGGAACTAGAGACAGGAGCTCACCCTGTCTTGCGGCCCCCGGGTCTTGAACTGCTGAACTCCTGACCTTCCACAGCCTGCAGTTCAGCGTCTTAACCACTTGGTGTAGTGGTTAAAGTGCCCGCACTCTAATCTGGGAGAATCGGGTTTGATTCCCCACTTCTCCACATACAGCTGCTGGATGACCTTGGACAAGCCATAATTCTGTCAGAGCTGTTCTTGAAAAAGAGCAGTTTCTGTCAAGAGCTCTCTCAGCCCCGCCTACCTCACAGGGTGCCTGTTGTGGGGAGGGGAAGGAAAAGGAGTTTGTAAGCCACTCTGAGACTCTGAGTGAAGTGCGGGGTATAAATCTAATCTCTTCCTCCTCCTCCAGATACAGCAGGACAGGAACAATCTAAGGTCTTTCTGGCGATTGTCCTTTCCCCACCCTGAGCTGGAAGCCGTGGAAGCCTTTGTGCCAAGGGCCAAAGGAGCTAGAGGACGTCCTAAACAAACCAGTCTTCTCAGTCCCTAGCTGAGGAGCCGGACGTGTGCCCTGACACCCTGTGCTGCTTGGCTCCCTAGGCGCCACCTGCCTCTGCTGCCATCCACATGGCTCTGCAGTCTGGATGGGGCCTACTGAAGCTTTCCTGCTCTGGAGGAGCTTTCACTTTCCGGGAAGACCAGAGTCCCTCCAAAAGGCAATCATGCTAGGAAAAGTTGAAGGCAGCAAGAAAAGAGGAAGACCCAACATGAGATGGATGGATTCTATCAAGGCAAGGCACTTTGGCGGCTTGCAAGATCTGAGCAAGGAGGTCATTAATCCATAGGGTCGCCATGGAATCATAGAATCACAGAGTTGGAAGGGGTCCTTCAAGCCATCTAGTCCAACCGCCTGCTCAGTGCAGGATCAGCCTAGAGCATCCCTGACAAGTGTTCGTCCAGCCACTGCTTAAAGACTGCCAATGAGGGGAAGCTCACCACCTCCCTGGGCAGTTGATTCCACCATTGCACAACTCTTACTGTAAAAAAGGTTTTCTCTATATACAGCGAGTCCTGTCCTCTGGTGCCAACAGGAACAGCTCCCTGCCCTCCTCTAGTTTGGTGTAGTGGTTAAGTGTGCGGACTCTAATCTGGGAGAACCAGGTTTGATTCCCCACTCCTCCACTTGCACCTGCTGATGTGACCTTGGGTCAGTCACAAGCTCTGGCACAGCTGTCCTTGAAAAAGAGCAGTTTGTGTCAGAGCTCTCTCAGCCCCACCCACCTCACAGGGTGTCTGTTGTGGGGGGGGGAGGGAAAGGAGTTTGTAAGCCGCTCTGAGACTCCAAGTGAAGGGCGGGGTACACACATACACACACACGCACACACACAAGGTGAAGGGGGGGAGGCGAGCTTAGATCAGCAATTTGGTCTGACCAGTTTTTCCACTTCAGCAGAGCCGGCCCTGCGCAAGTTATTCACCTGAGTGACAGGTTTGGGGTGAAAGCCTTTGTGGCTAGGTTTCTTTAAGGAACTGTACCTCTCTGAAACCACAAGGCTTATGAGCTTTCCTAAAATATCTATGTCAACTGGTTTCTTTCGAGTAAAGGATTCCCTTTGACCTCAGAGCCACCCCCACTGGCTAAGCCATCCTGTTCTGTGAGTCCAGATGAGAATTCTAAGGCAAGGCACTTTGGCGGCCCAAACAGAAGTAACAAATTGCTGGGTTGTTTAAGGTAACTAACAAAACTGAGGTGTTACAGCTAGTGTAGAAAACCAAAAATATACCAGCTGTACTGATGTACAAAACGCTTATAATCTCACAATAATGATACAAAAATAAACAGTCAAATTGAAAAATATTTCTGAGCCTCCAGATCTGGGATCTTCAGATCTATTCATCAGCCAACAGACAACCCCAATACCTACTCATTATGCATAGTGTTACCTAGACTCTGGCGGATAAGATGTGCAGGCTACTCTATTGGCCCTAAGCAAACTGACTAGGCAATTAACGTGATGAAGAAGGAGGAAGAGGAGGAGATTGGATTTATACCGCACCCTTCACTCTTTGTCTCAGAGCAGCTTCCAATCACCTTCTCTTCTCCTCCCCACAACAGACACCCTGTGAGGTAGGTGGGGCTGAGAGAGCTCTGGGAGCACCGCTCTTGAGAGAACTGTGACTGACCCAAGGTCACCCAGTTGGCTGCATGTGGAGGAGGAGTAGGGAATCGAACCAGTTCTCCAGATTAGAGTCCGCTGCTCTTAACCACTTCAGCACACTGGCTCTTAAATAGGATATCTGTTGGGTGTTACATGTTAAAAACACTCAGTATAGGGGTTAAATGTCTGTTTGTGTTGTCACAGGAAATCACATGTTTTTGTATAAGCCAATGCTAGTTTAGAACTGCAAGCCCGGGAAAACTATCCCTGATCTAGAAGTTTGCTTGGAAGCAAAGTGTCAAACTGTTTTAGCATTTTATGGCTCCTCTTCCCGTCTTTGTTCTGTTTCACAAGAAGAAGTAAGAGAAGCCATTGCTAGCTCTTCTAGTCTTGTCCTTTGTAGAGTAAAGATGTAGGGATTAGCTCTGTTGTTATTTTCATCCCAGTTAACCTTTCCCTATGCTAGGATGTAGTAAAACTTTTCTATTTTAAACACACATGGACTCTGAGTCTGATTATTTTACTCTGGAAATGCTAAGGTATTTTATCTCTGCTGAACTACAATTTTTAAAAATCCAACAATACCATCTGGATGAAGCAGTCCGTGAGAGATAGTTCTGGAACAAAACTCCTTTCCATAAAGGCACAGATTATTCCATAGCCGTCTCTCTCTTCCATTGGGTTTCGGTCGAGGGTGATGGACTACAAGCACGGGCTTCAGCTGCTCTCTTGGGGAGAGGACAGAAGAAGGAGAAAGAGGAGAGAAACGGGTTTCTGTGCGTGCCTGGAAGCACCCTGTTCTCACCGAGTCTAAAATGTGGTTGTTGGCTTTCTTTCCAGGTGGGGGTGAACTCAGCTCCTGGTCTCTCACAGCTGCCTTGGCAAAGACGCAGGCCCGTAGCTATCCCCGCCACTCTCCGAGTCATCGTCTGAGAAGGATTCATCCTTGCCTCCATAATCTGCCCGCCCCTCAACCGGCCCCAGGCGACGCGGGCGGGACTCCGGGGGCAGTGGCTGGGCTTGGCCAGTTTGCCTTTTTTGCCCCCCCCCCTTTACCTTCGAGTGCCCGGCTCCTGCTCCCCAACACAGCGCCGGGGCAGAAGACGCGCAGCGGCAAGACACCTTCTTCCTGGGCCACTGCTGGGAAAAGGAAGAGGAGAGCCGGGAAAAGGAAGGGCAGCGAAAGTGAAACTGACTGGGAAGGCGGCAGGCGGGCGAGAAAGAGCTTCACAACCTGCCCGCCTGCCCTGCCGCCTTCCCAGTCAGTTTCACTTTCGCTGCCCTTCCTTTTCCCGGCTCTCCTCTTCCTTTTCCCAGCTGTGGCCGAGGAAGAAGGTGCCTTGCCGCTGCCCCCCCATCCCTCTGTGAGGGCTGATGGCGCGTCTTCTGCCTGGGCTGTGTGTTGGGGAGCAAACTTGGGCCTCCTCACCCTCCCTTGCAGCAGCAGCAGCTTCCTGGTGGGGCTGGGCTGGTTACCACCCTGCCCCCCCCCCATGGCTGACAGCGTCTTCTGCCAGCGACTCCCTCCTCCCCCGGCGCCTGCATGCCCGGGAAAAGGAAAGCAGCAGGAAGAGCTGGGGAAAAGGAACGGCTGCTCTATGACGGGCAACTTGAGCGTGGGATGGAAGCATTGCAGAGAGGTGTGTCAGCCCATCCGCAGGGCGGTCCCATCTCCCGGTTTTCTGTTTGCAGGAGACAAGTATGCTCACCGTTGGATAGACATGGGGTCCTCCCCTTAGCCTTAGGGCATCAGTTGGAGCCTTTATGGGGTTTAAAATATGATCTGTTAATAAGAGGAAAAAGAGGGCTGGAATTGTGCCATCTTAGCAAATCTTTCTGTTTCAAGGGGCAGAGGAGATTTGTATATGAAGCAATGATTCCTGAATATCAAATACTCTGATACTAAGTACCTTGGAAATGTTAGGGTTGCTAACTGTCCCCACCCCCACCCCCACCCCAACATAACTTGTCCACTTTCAAGATTTCTTCATGGTGTAAGCAGAAGTTCTGCAGAGAAAAGTTTATCCTGTGTCTAGATGCTTTAGAAAGTTTTTTCCTGCCTCAGTCTGTCAAGCAGTTGTAGCAAGACAGAAGAGCATTGCTAGGGTGGAAAACACTCTAAGAAGCCCTACAGAAGTCCATAGGTTTTAGAGATATGTGTTAGGCTGCTTGGGATATACACTCCAATGCAACTGATGAAGTGAGCACCAACTCCCGAAAAATTATGCTGGAATGATATTTGTTGCTCTTTAAGTTGGCATGCAGTCTCCAGAAGGCTGTTCCATAAGACAGGAGCAAGAGCCCCCAAAGCCCAGATTAAGTTGGCTCATACTAGGAAAGCTTGTGAACAGAGACTCCTGCAGATCTGTTTTCTTTTCTTTTAAAAAATAGCCTAATTGATTTGCAGTTAAAGGATGGGGCTTAGGTATGAAAGCCCAAACTAAAGGGGATGTGGTTTAAGATTCTCTTTGCTTCTTCCTATGATTGCTGTTCCTCCAGTCTCCTTTTACCTTCCACCTTACTATCTATGTGCAGTTTCCATGCCTTTCCCCTCGTCTATCCTGTTACTTTGTCACCCACTTTACATTCTTTAAAAAATGCCAGATTGCTTGTAAATCAGATCTGCAAGTAAACAGAATAAGAAGCAAAAGGTGGGTTTGTGGCTGGATGACCACACTTCTGGTAACATGGAGTGTGGCCTAATATGCATTTCCCACTCTGTTTCCTCCACAGTTGCCTTCCTCCTGAGCCCATGGTAGCCAGGAAGTTCCATCTCTGTGCTCTTATGCAGGCATGGGCTGGTTGTGCGAATGCCCCTCCCTATATCCAGGCAAACATGATGTTCCTACCAATGTTGCATAAATTTATTTTGCCACAGTGAATAATGGGTGATGGGGGGAAATGTAATTCCTACAAGGCTGAATTCAAATTTTGGTATTTGTACTGTGTAGAAAGCCACCCCACAAATCCCCCTGGATGAGACATTTCAGTGCTTATGAGTTACCAGTTTTTTCCAGTATTGGCACCACCTTGCATGGTTGCTTTATGTGATTGAGTGTATACATTATTATGTATTTTATTGAATCCTTTATTCCAAGATTATTGGCATCCAGTGAGATTTCATGCCATCCATGCTGGTTCATTGCCTACAGAACCAACATCACCATCCCATTTCTTATCTGTTTGGGGCTCCCCACTCGTCTTTTCCAGCACCATATGGCTTATGGCGAACGGGTCATTCTTTCTGCTGTGCCTAGAAAGGTACCAGCCCCCTTTTCTCTTTGTGCCTCCCCCCCCCCACAATTTCTTTTCTGCCTCTCATTGCCCATAGAGGATAACACTTTGCCCATCTGGCAAAGGAAGCTCTGGCCAGCAAAAGTTGCTGCCCCAGTGAAAATTAGGAAACTGAATTTTTATTTTTTGGAATTTGTCCTAATAAAAGCTGTGGTTCCACAGGACTTTCAGATGCTTTTGTAGTAGACTCATCCAGTTACTTGCTGGAGGTTTTCCTAGAGTGATCTGTATTTTCATGGTTGTAGGGTAGCTTCCCTGCAAGAGCAAAGGAAACCTAAAGTGTCTTTAGTCAAAAAGTGTAAAGCTAGCCAGCAAGCTCTGAGTTGGAAAATACTTGGAGATTTTTGGGGTGGAGCCTGAGCAGTGGGTGTTGCCTTCTGACACACTTCCGGTGATGTCATGGGGTGTGGCATATGTAAATAAGTTATGCTAATGAGTTATGCTAATGAGTGTCAGGTCCCACAGCTGAATCAACGTAGCACACACTTCGGATTAAGAAGGTTTTACTTTTATTGATAAGCCATGAAAACACTCTCCCCAACCCCATGGCAGCATAGCTGACAATGAGCTCCTGCACCTCTTTTTCTACGAAAAGACCCCTGGGAATAGGCATCAGTACTACTCTAGGCATGCGTCCGGCGCCAGATCTTCTCGCTACTGCTATGCTGCCATGGGGTTGGGGAGAGTGTTTTCATGGCTTATCAATAAAAGTAAAACCTTCTTAATCCGAAGTGTGTGCTACGTTGATTCAGCTGTGGGACCTGACACTCATTAGCATAACTCATTAGCATAACTTATTTACATATGCCACACCCCATGACATCACCGGAAGTGTGTCAGAAGGCAACACCCACTGCTCAGGCTCCACCCCAAAAATCTCCAAGTATTTTCCAACTCAGAGCTTGCTGGCTAGCTTTACACTTTTTGACTAAAGACACTTTAGGTTTCCTTTGCTCTTGCAGGGAAGCTACCCTACAACCATGAAAATACAGATCACTCTAGGAAAACCTCCAGCAAGTAACTGGATGAGTCTACTACAAAAGCATCTGAAAGTCCTGTGGAACCACAGCTTTTATTAGGACAAATTCCAAAAAATAAAAATTCAGTTTCCTAATTTTCACTGGGGCAGCAACTTTTGCTGGCCAGAGCTTCCTTTGCCAGATGGGCAAAGTGTTATCCTCTATGGGCAATGAGAGGCAGAAAAGAAATTGTGGGGGGGGGGAGGCACAAAGAGAAAAGGGGGCTGGTACCTTTCTAGGCACAGCAGAAAGAATGACCCGTTCGCCATAAGCCATATGGTGCTGGAAAAGACGAGTGGGGAGCCCCAAACAGATAAGAAATGGGATGGTGATGTTGGTTCTGTAGGCAATGAACCAGCATGGATGGCATGAAATCTCACTGGATGCCAATAATCTTGGAATAAAGGATTCAATAAAATACATAATAATGTATACACTCAATCACATAAAGCAACCATGCAAGGTGGTGCCAATACTGGAAAAAACTGGTAACTCATAAGCACTGAAATGTCTCATCCAGGGGGATTTGTGGGGTGGCTTTCTACACAGTACAAATACCAAAATTTGAATTCAGCCTTGTAGGAATTACATTTCCCCCCATCACCCATTATTCACTGTGGCAAAATAAATTTATGCAACATTGGTAGGAACATCATGTTTGCCTGGATATAGGGAGGGGCATTCGCACAACCAGCCCATGCCTGCATAAGAGCACAGAGATGGAACTTCCTGGCTACCATGGGCTCAGGAGGAAGGCAACTGTGGAGGAAACAGAGTGGGGCGGAGGCGTTCGGGGGGCATGCCCCACCGCCCGAGCAGATCGCAGACTGCCAGCATTAGCGGTACAACGTCTAGGAGGGTGGCTGCGGAGCTCCGAAGCGGCACAACATACAGGAAGGTGGCTCCGAAGTTCGTCGTATTCGCTGAAGCAGCCGTCCAGCTCCCGCAACGCCACATTTTTGGATTCACCAGTGTGCAGCAGGCGCCTTTTATGGAGTCCCTCCCGCCCCCGCCCGCCTCGCCCTCCGCGCCGAGTCCAGGATTAATCCCAGGACTAATGGGCGGGGCGGGCGAGCGGCTCTGCGAATGGGTAATGAGGACAGCGGGCCCGCCCATCGAGGTTCGAGATACGTAGTCCTGGACTCGGCGCGGAGGGCGAGGCCAGCGAGGATACCTGGACTCGGCGATGAGGGCGAGGCCAGCGAGGGCGGGAGGGACTCCATAAAAGGCGCCTGCTGCACACTGGTGAATCCAAAAATGTGGCGTTGCGGGAGCTGGACGGCTGCTTCAGCGAATACGACGAACTTCGGAGCCACCTTCCTGTATGTTGTGCCGCTTCGGAGCTCCGCAGCCACCCTCCTAGACGTTGTACCGCTAATGCTGGCAGTCTGCGATCTGCTCGGGCGGTGGGGCATGCCCCCCGAACGCCTCCGCCCCGTCGAAGCCTTCCTGCGCGCTCTAAGCCTGCTCGGAAACCTACTGCGCATGGCGAGCGCTTTCCCGCTCTTTTGGAGCGAGGCGACACACTGGCCTCTAGCGGTGACTGCATGGACTGCAGCGGTCGCTTCCGCCGTTGGGCTAGGCGAGCGGCTCTGCGAATGGGTGACGAGGACAGCGGGCCCCCCTGCTCCGGGCGAAGGCGGAGCCGTCGTGCGGGCTCTGAGCGCAGCGGCGCGGGTCGGGAGCTTCCTCGGCGGCCTTGGATCCTGGCTCTGTCGCGCTGAGGGCGGCGGCGGCGGCGGGTGGCTGAGCGTCCTCGGCCCCGCGATCTCCATCCTCGGCGACGCGGTTTACAGCGCCAGCGCCGTAGCCAAGCGCTGCGTCCTCTGGAGAGGCGCGTCGGTCCTCCGCGCGGAAGTCGTGACGGCTGCTTAGGCGGGGCGCCCGGAGTCTGGCGGCCCCTCGACGCGTCCGGGTCGGGCTGCTGGGCCGGCGTTTTCGGGACGTTGCCCAGCGGTCGGAACTGATGACCAGGATGCCGTTTGTCGAGCCCGCTTCTCTGAGAACCCCGGCGGGTGCCCGATGCAAGGGGGAGACGGATTCAGAACGAGAAACCGGTCCAAAAACTGGCCGTCGGCGTATTGCAATCGGGAAGCGGAAGGAGACGGATTGACGTGCTGCCTGCCTGTTCAAAGCTGCAGCGAGTGTGACGCAGTGGCGAGAAGATCTGGCGCCGGACGCATGCCTAGAGTAGTACTGATGCCTATTCCCAGGGGTCTTTTCGTAGAAAAAGAGGTGCAGGAGCTCATTGTCAGCGATGCTGCCATGGGGTTGGGGAGAGTGTTTTCATGGCTTATCAATAAAAGTAAAACCTTCTTAATCCGAAGTGTGTGCTATGTTGATTCAGCTGTGGGACCTGCCTTTTCAAAGTTGCAGCGAGTGTGACGCAGTGGTGAGAAGATCTGGCGCCGGATGCCTAGAGTAGTACTGATGACTATTCCCATAAGGCGGCTGGTTAGTTAGGAGAACTGAAACCTAAAATGTTGACTGTGAATGTGCCCCAGCCAAAGTCAGGGCCGTTGTACTTTATAGACAACTAGGAAAAAGGTCCGTTGTGGAAATAAATACAACGACCTCTAGAAAGAGGCTCTGCCTTGGACACTCACTGGCAATTTGCTGTGGCGACCTCAGCAGGGTATAATGACACTGAGTCCACCATTTTCTCCAGAGGAACTGATCTCTGCTACCTAAAGAACAGTTGTGATTTTGAGTGATCTCCAGCCCTCACCTGGAGATTGGCAACGATGGTTCCCCAGAAGGGAATAGTTGGTTTGGAGGATGGAGTCTATGGCTTTGTACCTGTCCGAGGTCCCACGCCTCCTGAAACCTCACCCTCTCAAGGCTCCATCCCTCAGATCTCCAGGAATTTCCCATCTGGAGTTGGCAACCCTATCTCCTTCCCAGCCAACCATCAACCTACCTTTATTTCCCCCTCACTCTTCAGCTTTCCACCCCCCACACGCCTGCAGCCTCTCCCGTGCTCTGAAGCTTTGACTGCTACGTCACATTGGCTGTCATATGGGGGCCACCTCAGCAGCATATAAGGATACAGAGACCACCATTTTCTCCAGGGGAACTGATCTCTGCCATCTGGAAAGCAGTTGTAATTCTGAGTGATCTCCAGCCCTCACCTGGAGATTGGACACATTTTACCTCAGAAGAGAAAACTGTTCAAAATGTTAGAGGCAAAAGTCAATAAAGTCGCATATGCAAACGACCTCTGTGTTCCGAGGCAAAGGCCAATGAGGCTGCATATGCAAATAACTTCTGACTGGCTATGGGGGGGGGGGAGGAACAGCAAACTGTTTAGAATGTTGGAGGCAGGACTCAGGCAAAGCAGCCAGTGGATAGGGAGACCCTCTGAATGACAGATCAGAGAGCGAACTGATTTGGGAGCATGTGGAATGTTCTAGAGAGGTGCCACCATCATTTGGCTTTTATTTATAAGGGAGATGTCTTGACAGTTACTATGAAGGGGGTGTGGGGAGGAATGTTTTATGCACTCTGTCTGTTGCAAGTCATTATCCCTGGTGTACACAGTTAGATTCTGCAGTCCCTCTTTTCCTTTCTGAATCCCCTCTATTCCGGCTACTTTGCTTTCTGAAGTGAAATAATACTGCAAAAAAA
>NW_015173288.1:47940-48796 GCF_001447785.1 Gekko japonicus | reverse complement strand
CGATTGGCCTCCCAGACCTCTCGCTCTGCCTTTGGAGGGGGGGGGGAGCAGCCGGGTTGCGAAAACGGCCCGACGGAAGTTGGTGCGAGAGTCGGGGGGCGGAGCCGCCCTTCGCAGGCCCAGAGACGCCTTGGGCCACCCCGAACTGGGTCCTGCCTGGCAGGGAGGGAGGCTGGTGGGCGGCAGCCGGAGAGCACAAGCAGGGAATCCCAGCCCTGTCCGGAGGGTAAGATGAAAGAGAGAGTCCTTCCTTGGCACAAACGGGGATTCGAAGCTAGACTCCGCAGGTCCTAGTCCAGTCCAGCATTTCGAGGACGCCGCCGCCGCTGGCTCTCCTGATGGAATAATGATATCCGGCCGGAATCGGGATTTTAGGGGCATGATTTCACATATAGGGAATCCAATGAAAGACCTCCCCGCCCCGGCTGCGGTTCCTTGCTGGCCCCTGCTAAAGCTGAGTTCGGGTTCAGGGGCACCTTCGAGACCACCAGACTTCGTCATTGTCCTGTCCGCCACCAACCGGCAGGGCCGGCCCCACCTTGTTTTGCACCCTAGGCGAGGATCCCTTCCAGCGCACCCCCCCACCATTTTTAAAAAATAAATGCATTTTAGGAAGAATGAAAAACACAAATAATCAAGAAACTCTCAGAGTACAGGGCTGGGTACAGTTTGGTGCCCCTAAGGGCTGGCCCGCTCTAGGTGATCGCCCTGAGTTCTGGTGACCACATCTCAGAATGGATGTGGTCACCTGGGAAAAGTACAGAAAAGGGCCATCGAAACAAGGGGCTGAAGCAGCTTCCATAGGAGGAAAAGCTAAAATATCTTGAGTTCTCCCTGTGACCGCCATATTTTTTGG
>NW_015173288.1:43854-47409 GCF_001447785.1 Gekko japonicus | reverse complement strand
ACTGAAGTCATTAGCCAGGGGCAACCTAACTCTGCACCAGTGTTCCCTCTAAGCTGAGTTAGTGTGAGCTAGCTCACAGTTTTCTAGCAAAATAAGCAAAGTAAGAGTGAAATATGCCTTTGATTTTCATTCAGAAAAAGAACTTTCTCTGGTGTGAGATGTCTGGAAAGCACTAGCCTAACTCCAGCACTAGCTTCCCTCTCTCATCATCTGCAATTCTGTACATGCACACTTGACAGTAAGCCCCTTGAAACTCTGTGGGGCCTGCTTCTGATTTTATATTTCTTAATAAAATTAGAGACTCCGGGTAGGATGAGGGTGATCTTCTGGCCTCCCATCCTCCTAAAATGCCTTCATTTCTCTGAAGGACACAGCCAATTTCCTCTTGGAGTCCTTTTGACGTCTCAGTTAAGGGATGGGGAGTGGATTGTGGTTCCTTTTGAAAATGGTGTGCCGTTGCCTCCTGGTCTCTGTGCCACAACCGCAAGAGCATCACCAGGAGAAACGCCACAGGCTTTAAGACCCTGAAGAAACCGGCGGGCCCTCTCCAGAAGCCGCTGGATGCGACCAATTCTCCCAGAGGGTGGAGCTAGGCTGTTTGGGCCGCTGATGCTGTCTGCGGTTGCCCTTGCCTCCGGCTTTCTGCTCGGAGCCTTCTCTTTCCTTGAGAAAGAGAAAGAGGGACAGAGAAAACAGGAGCTAGACAAACAGTCTACAGAACAGCCTGAGAACGTTGCAATCCCAAAAATAAAACTGCTGCTCTCTGCCTGCAGTCCGGATTTGTGCTTGAGCTCAGGGTTACTCCTGCACAGGAAAAGCTTCTCCCCCCAGAATCAAACTGAGCTGGCCTCCGAGGTGCCCACCAGCGCTCCCTCTAAGCTGCAGAGTCTTGTGGGCAAGAATTCCACTTGGTGCGCCCCTGGCATTAGGGTTGTGAGCCAGCCATTTGGCTGCCGCATGGCTTAGTTGGCTCTGGAGCCCTCCTTCCGGAGCCGAGGCAAAAACGTGTGCGCCGGGCCTGGAAAACGGTGCGCTGCCTCACACTCACGCAGCTTCCTCTAAGGGGAACACTGGTAGCCCCCCCCTCCAGCTTCTCTGCTGCCCCCTCCCCAGTTGCCCCTGAAGCTTGGGGGGGGGACACTTCCCAGCTCCACTGCTGGGGACCAGCAAGCGTCTTCACTTTCCCCGGCGGCCGGACAGGGAGCGAGGGGCTGGCGAAGGGTGGGGGTGGTGCCCACGGCCTCTGAGGGGAGCAACTCCCTCCTCCCCCCGTCCTGTCCCCGCTGAAGTGGAAGGCCCGCTCCCCGCCCGGCACCATCTTCGGCCTCCGGCCACCGCGCCGAGGGAAGGAGGGAGGCGAGCGGAGCGGAGCGGAGCGGAGGGAGGAGGGAGAAGCGCTGCGGCACCGTCCCACCCCGGAGGAGAGAGAAGAGAAGGCGGGCAGGCAGGGGGGGCGCCCCTCTGCCCTGCCTGCCTGCCGGGTCCGGCAGATGGGACTGTCGTGGGAGGAGGGCGCCTCGGAGCGGCTCTCTCCCTCCGCCCCGCGGCAACTTCAGGTGGGCAAACTTCACCCCGGCGGCCCGAAAGGGGCCTGCTCCGGCCGGCGCACGACTGCATCGCTCCCCGCCAGCCGGCTGGCCAGGGAAGGCAAGGCTGGGCTGGGCTCTCTGGTGGCCCGCCAAGCGACACATCCCTTTTGGGGGGGGGGGCAGTTTGGCGCCCCTGAGGGCCAGCTTGCCCCAGGCGAGCGCCTAGTTCGCCTAGTGGGCCAGCCGGCCCTGCCCTGCGGGATCTGTTTCCGGGCCGTTCTTGCGATCCCTTTTCTGTCGCGATTATTCCGGAAGAGACCTCTGCGGCAGCAAGGAGGGTCCCCGCCCGAGGCCGGCCCGAGGGTTTTTTGCTCCCTAGGCGGGCTACCTTCTGGCGCCCCTACCCACGCACGCTCACGACAATTACGGGGTTGCCAACGTCCAGGCGGGGAAGTCCTGCTGCCCGCCCGGCCAGTCCGGCTTCCTCCTGGCGCGCCCAGGGGCCGACGGGGCCCGGGATCCCTGGGGGCGTGACCGATTGGCTTGGGCTGGCCCCTCCTCCTCCTCTCTCTCTCTCCCTCCCTCCCCCGCAGGGAAGGCAGGGGCCCGCCCGGCAGTTCCTTCCCTGGATGATCTCGGGTCCGCGCTTCACTTTGGCGCTGGGTGGAGAGCCGCAGGGAAGACTAGCCGAAGGGCCGCCCCTCCCCCCAGGAGCCTGGCACTTACCCGGGGTGGGATTTGGTCTTCTATAGCACCAGGCGTGCTACACACCCTGCAGGCCGACTGGTGAGGGGGAAAGGCCCAGACAGCACCGACGCCCAAGACTGAGTCAGACAGGTTGCTAAGGCAGACGGCCCCTGTTCTAGCCTGGCAGGCTGCTCCCCGCCGAGTCTTGTGAAGGAAGGTGGGCAGAGGGCGAGCCCTGGCTGGCTGGGTGGCCCGCGCTTATAAAACCAAAAGTCTAGTCAGTATAACAGTCATTATTGTCCAGAATTTTGTACTATATGCAGAAATTCAGGATAACTAAACTGGTTTAATTTTGGTTGGTTATGATATTTTGCCCCCCCCCCCCAAAAAAAAACCCACCTGAAGGGAAGCACAAAGCCCCAGAGAGAAGCGCAGAGGCGCCCACCCTCACCCCGCAGGATCCCAGCAGTCCCCTCCCGACGCCTGCGGTGTCCTCCTGCTTGCCTCGCCCGTTGGCTTCCCAGTCGTGGGATGGCAGCCCTCCTCTCGGGCCTTCCGCGCTGATGGGAGCAGGGGCGCCGGCGGCTCAGCACACAGCAGGGGGTCTTCTCCGGCCGGGGCGGGAGCCGAAGCGAGGGAGCGCCGTCCGTGTCTCTGTGTGATGATATCACCCTGCTTAGGGCCAGCCGTGCTCTAGCGTCGTGCTGCCCCCTCCCCAGCGGCCCCTGAAGCTTGGACGACGACTGGCTACGGATTCCGCCCCCGAGGCAGCAGAGCTGGGAAGTGTCCGGGACCAGCGAGGGGGCGGCGCCCACGGCCTCTGAGGGAGGACGGGCCGCCGGAGGGACTCCCTTCTTCTCCCCCGCCCGTCCTGTCCCCGCTGCGGTGGAAGGCCCGCTCTCCGCCGGGCTCGGTGGCCCGAGGGGAGGGGAGCGGAGCGGAGGGAGAAGCGCTGCGGGCGGCGCCGCCCCGCCTCGGAGGGGAGAGAGGAGAAGGCAGGTGGGCGGGGGGCGCCCCTCTGCCCTGCCTGCCTGCCGGGGCCCGGCGGACGGGACTGTCGGGAGGAGGCCGCCTCGGAGCGGCTCTCTTCCTCCGCCCCCGAAAGGGGCCTGCTCTCGCCCCCCGTGAGCCAGCCAGCCGGATGGCCGGGGAAGGGAAGGCCGGGCGAGGCTCTCTTTGGCGCGGGGGGCGGGGCGCAGTTTGGCGCCCCTGCGCGCCCTAGGCGAGCCAGCCCTGCCCGCGGCGCCCCCCCCCCCAAGAGGTGCGCCAGCGGGGCGGCCTAGGCCCCGGGACCAGCCCCAGGAGGAAAGGGGAGCCCGGCGTGGGCCGACCCCAGTCC
>NW_015173288.1:39447-43592 GCF_001447785.1 Gekko japonicus | reverse complement strand
GGCTCGCTTCCTGGCGGAGATCGGGACGGTCGCCTTGGAGGGTAACACACAGAGCCCGCCGCCACAATCAGGGCTGGCTTGCGGGATTCGGTGTCTGAGTGCGGGGAATCCGTTGTTGCACCGACTCCTTTGGTCTCCCAGCGCTCCGTTCCTTTTGCCCTTCGACTTCAGCCCTGGTGCGGTAACTTCCTCTCCTTATTAAAAGCGGGCTTCTGGATTTCGATGGCAACAACGGGGACCGCGAGAACCCCTCCTTTCCTTTCCGGCTCAGACGAGGCATCCTAACCGTCTTCCCTGACATGAACTTGACGACGCATTCCTCACTCCAATATCCTGAATACTTGCGCATCTCTCTGACGTGCTTGAAGCCGAAAAAGTAGCAGAGAATATATACAGTTTGTAGCAATTCAGGACTCCAACCATCAAAGTGCTACACAGAACAGCAGTAACCATATAGGCAGTGAGTTACCAAGAACTGGTTACAATATATACAAGTTTAGACCAATCAGAGTACAGTCCTGTACAATTGCTGAGTCACAGTGACACCTACAGAAATGAGGCAATCTAGAGTCATCACCAGTGGTCCCTCTAAGCTGAGTTAGTGTGAGCTAGCTCAACATTTTTTAGCCTCCAGCTCACACGTTTTCGTCTCAGCTCAGGAAGGAGGGCTCCAGAGCAAACTAATGTATGTAGTAGCCAAATCGCTCGCTCACAACTTTAATACCAGTAGCTCACAAAGTAGAATTTTTGCTCACAAGACTCCATGGCTTAGAGGGAACATTGGTCATCACTCAGCTGTCAAACTAGATTGTCTTGATCTAAACATCCTGTCTACATGACTTCCTGCGATCTTGACAGCTATCTGTATATGCTGACACTCCCTCTTCCACGGAGACAAGACTGATTCTGCTACCAAGACGTTCAGACAGCCTGGCTGTTTTACGCAAGAGGCCACCCCGAGGTAGCAGTCCCTGGCTGGAAGTCGACATTGGCATACAAATTTTAGCCTTCGAAGTACCGCAAGACTCCTTGTTGGGTTTTTTGATAGTGAGATATTGAAAAATTGGTATTTAGCAAAGATAGCTTAGCAGTGCCAGAGTAAAATAATTCAGACTCAGAGTCCATGGTGTGATTAAAATATAAAGTTTTTACTATATTCTAGCATAGGGAAGGGTAACTGGCATGAAAATAACAACGGAGCTAAATAGGCTACATCCTTACACTACAAAGACAAGAGTAGAAGAGAGCAATTACGGCTACTCTTACCTGGGTTTGATTCTCCACTCCTCCACGTGCAGCTGCTGGTGTGACCTTGGGTCAGTCACAGGTTGTCTCGGAGCTGCTCTCTCAAGAGCTCTCTCAGCCCCACCTACCTCACAGGGTGTCTGTTGTGTGAAGGTGAAGGTGGGTTCGAGCATGGCCTCTGACACGCCTTCGGGTAGTGAAGGGCGGGGTATAAATCCAATCTTTCCTTCTTCTAATAACCCACGCTGCCTCTTGTAGCTCAAAGGGGTTTTTCAGCTCTGTTTTGGAAAGGAGGGGATATTTTTCACTCTCCCTGTGCTGCCTTTCTGTGCTGCTTTTTTCTCAAACGGGGACTCAAAGTGGCCGACCTTGTCCTGCTCCCCTGCATTTTACCTTCACAACCACCCTGTGAGGTCGGCCGAGCTGAGAGGGGGTGACAGCCAAAGCCAGCCAGCAACCCTCTGTAGCAGAGCGGCACCACACCAGAAACACACGGGTCGCAGTGCCTCCCCTGCCCACCCGCAAAGGTCCACCTGGCTGTAGAACACAGGACAGGCTCGAACCCACACTTCTCACACCCAGAGCGGTGCCCTAGCCCCTTGGGAGAGGCAAAGGAGGAACGGTGTGGGGTATTAGGTATAGGGCTGGAGTCCTGACATCACCACCTGTCACAAAGAGCTGGGCGGGGACAAACCCCCAAACTGCCAGGCACTTGGATGGCGTGGCCAGGGAGCCAGGCTCGATCCTCCCCATATCTATCCAGCTGGGGTGTTTGGCTTCACATTGGCAGCCTTATTCCCCGGGGCAGGAGGCCTGTCTGTCGGAGCTGCTCCTAAGCCACAGCCCTGCTGCAGGGTCTGCCTTTGCGGGACTGAAACCCTTCCTTTCCCCTCTCAGCTCCACCTCAGCCAAGGGAGGGGGGGGGAGATCCAGGCAAAGTCTGACACGAACATTGAAGTCGGGTCAGTGGACCAGGGATCCTCCTCTCAGCCCAAACTGGCCTGCCCGGTGGGGGGGGGGGGGTACGCCCCCGGCCGGGGGGGGGGGGGGGGCGGCGTTTGGGCTGGGCGCCAGAAGAACACATCCCACGGCCTGGCAGCCTCTCTCAGGTGCGGAGGGTGAGGGTTGGGGGGGGGGGCGCGAAGAGGGCGGTCCCTCCCTGCAGCCCTCTTCCCCAAGGAACCCTAGGAGCCTGGGGGGAGAACCCCAGAGGAGGCCTGGCAGCGGCCAGGAGCAGCCTTTGGGCCGGGCACCGGGGCTTGCCACCCGGCAGGGCACCGCCCCCCAAGTAGGGTGGGGGCAGAAGCGGGGTGGCCCAAGGCACATTTGCGGGGGCCTAGAGGGACTCCCATTTTTTTTGCTGGGGGGGGGGAGGACTATTAGTTGTTTTGTATTTAATTTCTTAAAGTTAATTAGCAGAGTTAGCAGAGTAAAAATGAGTCTGAGTCCATGGTAGTTTAAAATATAAAAAGTTTACTAACAACCTATCAAGGGTAGGGTAAACAGGATGAAAAATAACAAAGAGCTTTATTTCTACATCCTCATAACTAGATAGCTTACTTAGATCTTCCTAAGACTAATGGAGACTTCCTTACATAGCGGAGGTCTAATGGACACTAACTCTTCTCCTTGCTCTTCGGACAAAGGGTCATAAAATGCTAATTCTAGGTACTCTATCTTCCAATCAGGACTACAAACTACATCTCAATCTGGCGGGCTTTCTAGCTCTCTAAGCAGATAGGATACATACAAACATGTGATTCAGAACACAGTATTAACTCAGTAAATACTGAATAAAAAGGTAAAGGTTCCCTTGCTCGAAAGCCAGTCGAATCCGAATCTAGGGTTGCGGTGCTCATCTCCGTTTCAAAGCCGAAGAGCCAGCGCTGTCCGAAGACGTTTTCGTGGTCATGTGGCCGGCATGACTAAACACCAAGGCGCACGGAACGCTGTTACCTTCCCACCGAAGTGGTCCCTATTAATCTACTTGCAATTTCTTGCTTTCGAATTGCTAGGTTGGCAGGAGCTGGAACTAGAGAACTACTGAATAGAAGTGTTCTAACTTGTAACTTCCAACAAGGACCATCAAGGCGCTGCTGCCTTATGGTGATCCGATAAGGCTTTTAAGGCAAGAGGCGAGCTGGGGTGGTTTGCCCCTTGCCTGCCTCTGCGTCGCGACCCTGGACCCTCCAAGGACTAGCAAGGGCCGACCCTGCGTGGCCCGGCTCAGGGTGGTGGGGGTTCTTTTGGCTGGGCCAGGGTCCCTTGAAGGCCCCTTCCGGCTTTCACGCCCTCCCATCAGACCCCGCTGATGCCCCAAACACCCCCCCTCCATCAAAGAGAGACACACGCGTGAAAACATAGATCATTTTAAAAATCGAAATCAAAACATATTTATCCGGCAGGCGCTTCTACTTTTAAGACTACTTCTTGTGCGAGACCATCCCGCCCCCCTTTCCTGAAATCAAGACCTGAGGAGGACCCCCGACCCCTCCTTCCCCGTGGCCTCAGACGTGGGAAGGGAGGGGGGGCCTGAAGTCCCCCTGTCGCCTCCCTCTCCTCCTCCCCCCAGCCCCAGGCTCGCTCCCTCGCCCTTCTCCTCTCTCACCACCTGTAGCGATGCCTGCAGATCCTCACGGAGGGTCGTTCGTTCCAGAACCAGCCACGTCTTGGCCGCCCCCTCCCAAGGGCACCACGGCTGCAGTGGGCCCCCCCCCGCCTCCCCTTCCACACACACACACACCCTGCCCAGGGTGGGGGAAATCCCTGTGGCAGACACTTCGTCACAGACAAGCCCCTTCCAATTTTCTGAAATAAATAGTGTATAAATACCACAACCGTCTCTTCGATTGATCGGGCTGAGAATTATGCTACTAAGGACGGCTGGACCGTCGGCATTC